>NC_134818.1:39247848-39387848 GCF_046742065.1 Oratosquilla oratoria
CCCTGCATCTTGTCTTCTGCCCTGGGTCAGAAGCAGTGTCGCAAGACACAGCACATCCACAGCAAGACCGCTTCGTTAATTGGGCGACCCCCTCTCTCCGTCCCCTCATGCAGAAAAGGAGAAGATGGGGAGAAATCCCTACGGGCTGCGTCAATTTATCTCTCATACATACTTCCTCATCCCCAATCCCCCACGCACTCCCCTTTATGCATCACAGCATCATCCATGCACAACCCTTCTCCATTCACCCCTATTTTCTGTCCTTCCCGTCCTTCCTCAACAGACATTCCTACACAATCCATCTATCTCATCCTAGGACGCCCCCTCATGTTCACACCTTCCACCTCTGTCTTCCACACCTCTTTTACTAGTCTTTCTTCACTCATTCTTTCCATGTGTCCAAACCATCCTAATACTCTTTCATTAACCCTATCTCCCAGCTCCCTTTCCACCCCTGTTCTCCTCCTCGCCTCTTCATTTCTCACTCTACCTAGCCTAGTAACCCCTACCATACTTCTCAGGTATTTCATCAGAAACACATTCAAACTCTCTTCCTCTCTTATGTTCCATGTTTCTGCCCCGTACAATGCTGCCGGCACAATCACTCCTTCATATAACCTCCTCCTAGCATCCATTCCCAGATGTCTATTTCTCTCAAAACTTTTTAATCCCCCAAGACATTTACACCCCACTCCTCCCTTTCTTGCCACATTCACACCCAAGTATCTAAAACTATCCACTTCCTCCAGTTGCTCTCCCTTAATGCTCACTTCCAGCCTGCTGTCACTCTCTCCCCTTGTACATCTCATCACCTTATTTTTACCCACATTTATTTTCAACTTCCTTCTTTCACACACCTTCTGAAACTCTGTCACCAACTTCCTCAATCCCTCCTCCGATCCTGCTACAAGCGCAGTGTCGTCAGCAAACAACAACTGGCTTAATTCCCACTTTTCTCCGTTCTCTTTAACCATCTCCAACCCCTGACCCACTACCCTTGCATTCACCTCTCGCACCACCCCATCCATGTATACAGTAGATTGAACAGCCAGGGTGACATAACACATCCCTGACGAAGTCCCACCTTTACCTCAAGCCATTCACTCTCTCCATTTCTAATCCTAACACAAGCTCTACTACTCTCGTGAAAACTGTTGACTGCTCTTAACAGCTTTCCTCCTATCCCATATATCTGCAATACTTCCCACAGTGCCTTCCTGTCTACCCTGTCGTAAGTCTTTTCCAAATCCATAAAAGCCCCCCCCCCAAAAAAAAAACAAAAAAACATCCTTGCCTGTTCGTATATCTTTCTCACATATCTGTCTTACCACAAAAATCTGATCGACACAACCCGTACCTGATGGACAAAATATATAAGATAATAGATTTCTCATTCAAAGAAGGAAAGGTACCAGAAGATTGGAAAAATGTAAATGTTGTATTAATATATAAAGGGGGAGATAAAGAAGACCCAACAAACTATAGACCAGTCTCCCTCACAGGCACAATTGCTAAAATATGCGAAAAAATTACCAAAAGTAGATGGACTAAACATATAGAAGAAAACAATATGCTGAGTCCAAAACAATTTAGCTTTAGACAAGGTAGATCATGTGCCACAAACTTTATTTAATATTTTAGGTTAATAGATATAATGCAAGAATGGGATGGATGGACAGATTTTGCTCTCCTGGACTTAAAAAACGCATTTGATAACGTACCACACAAAAAGCTATTAAGAAAAATCTAAATAACAGGAGATGTGCAAGGAAATTTATTGAAATGGATGGAAGATTTCTTGAACTGGAGAAAAATGAGAGTGATACTTAGAGATAAAAACTCGATCTGGAAGGAAAGATAAGTGTTGTCCCACAAGGTTCTGTATTAGCTCCAATAATGTTTGTTATATATATATATAAATGACATGGATGAAGGCGTGGAATGTTATATAAACTTCTTTGCAGATAACGCAAAACTACTAAAGAAAGTACAGAAAAAGACTGAATCACTGCAGAGAGACCTAGACAAAGTCTAGGAATGGAGCCAATATCAGGACAATATAAAATTGGTACAAAGGAAGTAAAAAAGTCAGTCCCGAAAAGGCCCTAGGAGTGATTATAATGACATGTCACAAGGCAAGCATATAAACAATATCGTTGATGAATCCTACACTTTACTATGATCAATAAAGGTAACTTTTATTTACCTGGAAGAAGTAATGGTTGAAACATATACTAGTCACACTGATAAGACCAAGATTGGAGTACGTTGCAACAATATGGACACCCAGCACAAAAAAGAATATAAAGAAATTAGAAAGAATACAAAGAGCAACAACAAAAATGGCACCAACCCTTTCAAAACTGACATGCGAACAAAGTGTGTCTAAACTGGAACTACCAACCCTAGAAAAAAAAAATATATATAAAATAAAGAAGAGATCTACTGGCCATTTACAGAATCGTGAAAGGCATGGAAGTCCTTATCAAAGTGAGATAAAAGAAAACAAGAGGACATGAAAAGAAACTTAAAAAGGAAAGTTATAGAAGAGATCTGAAAAAAAAAAAATCCACACAGAGTAGTGGATGTCTGGAACAAATTGAACGACACAATAGTGTGTGCAAAAGAAATACAATAATCTAAGAACAAACTTGATGCTGAGAGATACAAAGACGGGTCACATAGCTCACCTTCCCGTATAATACAACTAGGTTAATACACACACACACACACACACACACACACACACACACACACACACACACACACACACACACACACACACACACACACACACACACACACACACACACACACACACACACACACACACACACACACACACACACACACACACACACACACACACACAAAGACACACACACGCGCGCGCGCGCGCACACACACGCGTACGTCGGATTTACGGCGAAGATCGGAACTCCGGAAAAGAAGTGCAGTTTTCGTGGATCTCAACGATGAGGGAGTACCTTTGTTGTATTAGTAGGAAAGGGGAAAGCTCGTGGTGTAGTGGGAAGGTGAAGAAATAGGAGAGAGGGATTATTGATGAAAATGGAAGGAAATGAGGAAGGGGACGAACGGGCCCCGGATGTTAGGAGGGATGTAAACAAACGGGGGCAAGAACACAAAAACGAGGAACAACAAGGAAGCAGAGGTGTCAAAAGCAGAAATATAGATAATAGCAGCTCAATGGAAAGAGAAGATAACTTTTTTTTTTTAATGAGGGAGGAGGTGACAACCTTCCTCGAGTAGTAAATCTAGAGGAGAAACTAAACTAAAAAAAAAAAAAAAAAAAAAAAAAAAAAATGGGAGGTCAGGTTTAACCAATGAACACTAGTTACCCAAGGAGTTGATAGACAGGAAGAACTAAAGAAGGAGAATCAAAACCTAACCAAAGAAATAGAATAATAATAATAATAAAAAAAACAGTTAAAAGAAGAAAAAGATGAGAATGAGGAATTAAAGAAGAACAATAAAGAGAATAAAGAGTCCATAGCAAAAGAAGCACAGGGTTGGAGAAAAGTACAAGAGAACAACAAAATTGTATTTAGAGATATAGTGACGTAACAGATGAAAGACCAAACTAAGGACACAGTTATTAAAGTGACGAGAGAAGAGAATATAGTAAGAGACTTAGCAGACAAAAAGAAATGTATAATTATATTAGGGATGGAAGAGAAGCATAATCCAAATAGGACCACTAGAGTGAAAGAGGAAAAGGAAAAGGTAAACAAATCATTAGAAGTAGTTCAAGAGGATGGACAAGAAACAGGGAAGGAAATTAAAAAAATATATAGACTAGGGAAATATAATACAGATAAAACCAGACCAATTAAGATCAATTCAGGTCACAAACGACAGCAGAGAATATTTTAGCAAAAACAGGGAAACTAGCGGACAGTGATCAATATAAACAGGTATGGATAAAAAGAGATGAATAAAGAGGAAAGAGAGGATGAGAAAACAAAAAGACTAGAAGCTAAAAAAAAAAAAAAAAAAAAAAAAAAAAAAAGAGCAGAGTCAGAAAAAGAAAAATTCTATTGGAGAGTAGTGGATATGAAAGTGAGGAAATGGTTCATAGCAGAGAAAAAACGGAAAGGAAACAGAAAACACGATCGGAGTAGCAGAAAATTAAAAGTGTCTTACACAAATATAGATGACTTGATAACAGGCTTGAATGAACTGAATGATTACCCAAAAGAAAAAGAATCGGACACAATGGGAATTGTAGAGACAAAATTGAAAGGTCCACTACCACCCAACATTGTAGGACATGGTGCATATAATTATTGTGTTAGAAACAGAGAAGTAAAACAAGGGGATGGAGTTATGTTCCTGACTAAAAAGGATATAAATGTGAGGAATGTTACACATGGAAAGAATAGAGTAGAGATGATTATGATGGAAGTGGAGGACAGGGATGGGAAGAGCAGGAAGTTTGTAGTAAATTATGTACCTTCTAAAACGGCCTCGTGGGAAGAGAGAGAACACAAAAATATGTTAGAAGACACAAGGATAACACTAAATAAGATAATGGAAGATGGAGGAAGAATAGTTATAATGAGTGACTTTAATTGTAAAGAAATCTGCTGGGAAGAGATGACAGTGAAGGGTGGAGATGACCTATGGGGAAATGTACTACTTGATATGATTATAGAACATACAATGACGCAATGGATACAAGAGAACACTAGGTATAGAAATGAGGAAGAACCATCGAGACTGGAGCTAGTAATCACATCAGAACCCGAAATAGTGATAATAGTGATAAGATAATTCTTTCAAAAAATAGACTGGGAAAGGATGCACAAGGAGGAAACAACAGAAGAGAAATGGATCATTTTAACAATAATTTATAAAGAAGAAATAATATATGTAAAGTGTTGGTACAACAAAAGATATAGGGAGTTAAAAGACAAAAGGGATAAAGTTTGGATAAAATGGAAGAAAGACAAAAGACATGAAGAACAGAAAATATATACTAGTTATAGAAATGAATATGCACAAGTGTGCAGAGCAGAAAAGAGAAAATACGAAAAAGATGTCATAGAAAAATGTAAAGATCAACCAAAACTACTTTACAGATTTGTAAACAACAAACTGAAAAACAAACAAGAATCAGAGAAACTACAACAAGGAGGAGTTGAATACACAGAGGAAATAGAAATGGCAGAAATTATGAACAAGCATTTTAAATCGGTGTTTACGAGGGAGAACATACAGCCTAGAGATATCGAGTGGGAGGAGAAAGTCCCCCTATGAAAGAGATAGAAGTGACATGAAATGAAATAATGAATCACTTGAGTAATCTTGATGTCAGAAAATCGCATGGAACAGATGAAATGGCAAACTGGATTTTGAGAGAATGCAGGAATGAACTAACAGAAAAAATACATAGTCTAATAAGCAGTTGATTGGAAGAAGGAAAGTTCCAGAAGATTAGAAAATAGCAAATGTAGTACCAATATATAAAGGGAGAAGCAAGGTAGACCCTACTAACTATAGACCGGTCTTTCTTACAAGTACGATAGCTAAAATTTGTGAAAAAATTATCAAAACTAGATGGGTAAGGCATCTGGATAAAAACAATGTACTAAATCCAAGGCAATTTGGATTTAGACAAGGACGATCATGCGTCACAAACTTAATGTGTTTCTATTCAAGGCTAATAGATGTAATACAAGAAAGAGATGGATGGGCTGATTGTGCATTTCTAGACCTGAAAAAGCTTGTGATAAGGTGCCACATAAGAAATTGCTAAAGAAATTAGAAATTGCAGGATAAGTACAGGGCAAACTGCTGAAGTGGATGGAAGACTTCTTGCATGAAAGAGAAATGAGAAGGACCTGGGAGTCATTATTATGAATAATATGTCCCCTGAGAAACACATGAAATTTTTTTTGGAGAAAATTATAATTTAATAAGATCAATCAAAGTGACATTTACATAGCTGGATGAAGAAATGATAAGGAAAATACAGGTCACTTTGATAAGACCAAGATTGGAGTATGCAGCGAAGTCGTGGTCACCAAGTACAAAGAAATGTATAACAAAACTTGAAAGAATACAAAGAGTAATTACGAAATTAGCACCAACACTCTCAAAACTATCATATGAAGAGAGAATAGCAAAACTTCAGCTACAGACATTAGAGCAAAGAAGAGAGAGAGGAGACTTGATAACTATTTATAGAATCATGAAAGGCATAGAAACTATTGATAGAGAGGATATAATAAAATGTGATACTAGAGATATAAAAGGACACGAAAAGAAAATCAAGAAAAACAGTTATAGAAGAGACCTAAAAAAGAAGAGCTTTCCCCACAGGGTGATAGGCGTTTGGAACAAGTTAGATGAAAATGTGGTGTGTGCAAAAACGATACATGAATTTAGAAATAGTCTAGATAAAACGATACATGAAGACGGGACACCACGAGCATAGCTCCCCTTCCCGTAAAATACAACTAGGTAGATACACGTACGTCGGAGAGGTAGGAAGTCTAGCGAATGAGCTCCGACTTAGTGCTTTTGTTGTTTGGATCATGGAAACGCCTTGTTGTATTTCGGAATGAGAGAGCTATGTAATTGAGTGACAGGTAAGGTGTAAAATCCAGTTTTAGAAAAATATAGTATAGCATGAAATGGAGGAAAGAAAAGAAGACAAAAGAATTAATGAACCAACAAAGAGAGAATTGGACATGAGTAGAGTTGATTTTTTTTTTTTCGGGTTCTCAGAGAGAAAGGGGAGCAATAGGAAATTTTATGGATACAGAAAGAGAAACTAGGTATAGCAGTGTATTAAGGGATCGAGACATCAACGACTTGGTGGAGGAATTAATATATCTAAGGATAGATTATAGAGCCATGTATAAAGATGTTATGTGTTGGTCTTTCCTGATGTGCTAATCAGTTTCCCTGTTCTTCATTGTCACACGGAAGGGTAGAAGGAAACATAGGCTTTCGGCACTGCGTGTATTTTGCACTCTGTTTACATCATGGCGCTCCGAGAAGCGCGCGAATCCAACATTTAACAAAACAAAAACAAAAGGCGCATATCGCCATTAACCTAAAAAAAAAAAAAAAAAAAAAAAAAAATTAACGTAAATACACTACATATTTCTCCCCACGTATTTTTGTTGGGTTTACACAAAATAAAATGTTACATAGTTTCTATTAACCTTTTACTAGGTTTCACTGACCTATTTGACCTTCTCAATAGAGGCTCAGTAGGAACATAAGGTTCATTAATAGATTTGTCAATGTTATGATTAGGAAGTACTTCAGTGGCACCTGCAGGTTGTGAAATGGTATCACTGTTAACACAGTCATTTACAGTTTCACTGTTTCCAACATTACTGCTAGTATTTGGTTTAATAAATTAATTTTCAACCTGACAGAGATGTAGAAACTGGTGATTTTCCATTGTCAATAGTATCATACCTAGCTTTCAATTGATCACAATGTCTACGCCAAATTAAATCTCCACTTTCGGTTAACACTTTTACAACATAATTTCTAGCACCTGTAACCTCAATAATAATGCCTGGTAACCAAGGTTCACCTCTAGATTTTTTTTTTTTTTCAAAAACTGCTTGCCCAACTTGAAATCTGCGTTCTACACAAGATCATTTTTCTTGTTAACTAGCACATTCTCCTCCTCCTTTGTTTTACATATGTCCAGAGATTTAAAATTTCTGTGAAACGTCATTTTTGCAGGGCTTTCTTTTGTACCTGAATGAATGGTTCTCCTATTGTTATACAGAAACCTACTATTGTGTTAATTGATCGACTGTGATATTTTAGCATTCCCTGTTTAAAAATTTTAACATATCTCTCAGCTAATCTATTAGATGCTGGGTGAAATGGAGCTGGATTGATTAGTTTTATTCCATTCCTTTCATAAAACTCTTTGATATCAGCAGAAACAAAATAAGCAGCATTATCTGAAACAATGACATCAGGAATACCAAAATTAGCCAAGTTTTTTCTTAACAATTCCATAGTATTAGCACTTGTCATGCTTGAAATATATTGAACATCAATAAACTTAGAATAAGAATCTACTAAAATCCAAAAATAAAAAATACTTATTTTCTATTGGTCCACAATAATCAATGTAAATCCTACTCCAAGGCTTACTAGCAAAATTCCATATCAATTTGCTCGAAGAAGCTTGATTATTTCTAACACTACATTCATTACAATTCTTTGCAAGCTCTTCAATATCACCAGAAAGCCTGGGACACCAAATGTTTTCTCTAGCTTCGGCTTTCATTGCCACAATTCCACTATGACTGGAATGCAGTAGCTCTAACACTTTAGCTCTTAATCATATTTAGTTAACTTTTTAGGTCATTCAGCTCTGATTATTTCCTCGTTAGTTTTACGTAAATTTGTCATCTCTTTTGTAGTGTATTCACATTAAAGAAATGTTTAGGTTAATGGCGATATGTGCCTTTTGTTTTTGTTTTGTTAAATGTTGGATTTGCGCGCTTCTCGGAGCGCCATGATGTAAACAGAGTGCAAAATACACACTACAGTGCCGAAAGCCTATGTTTCTTTCTACCCTTCCGTGTGACAATGAAGAACAGGGAAACTGATTGGTACATCAGGAAAAGCTAATACATAACGATGGCGACGAGGGTCAAAGTGTTTTTTCTGGTGGTTTAGGCCAGAAAACAGTGATAAACGGTCATAATGCAGGAAATTTTTCTTCAACTACGTGCGTCAGAACGCCGGGGGTACGCCATGCTAAAGGTGACCACACAGAGTGTAGGTGCCTTTGCTTAGATTGCTTCCTGTTACACAGCACCGGACATCACTTGTTTTCTCCTACTTGAGAGGAGAAAGGGTTACGATTTCCTAAAGTGTCTGACAGTTTTCTAGCCACGAAGCTAGACCAGGGTGAAAGATGGCATCTTCAAACAAGATTGGGCCGTTTAACCCTGAAGAACTCCCTTTTGATGTCTACTTGGCTTTGTTTGAAGCCCATGTAGCCACACAGGATATAACTGATCCTGGCAAGAAGAAGAACTAGTTATTTGTGTCCATAGGCACAAAAATCTTTGGAATTTTAGCGAATTTGACGGCACCAGATATGCCAAGTACGAAGACATATGATGAGCTGATTACATTAATGAAAAACCACTTCATTACAAAGCCATCCTATCACCGAAGCTTGTGTTCTTTTCAACAACGGCGTAAAGTTGAAAAAGAAACTGTGAAAGAGCTCTATGCAGACTTGAAGAGACTGGCAAAGGATTGCAACTTCGGCACCATGTTTGATGCCAGGCTGCGAGATCAATTGTTCATGGCAGTAGACCATGAACCCTATTTCAAATATCTACTTGCCGAAGACCTGAAACTAGAAGCATTAACATCTTCAACACTCCTAGAACGCATTCTGTCGCTTGAAAAAGCTCACATGGGGGAAGGAGAGAGGGGTAATCCCAGTTTATCAGGTACAGTGCAAAAAGTGCATAGCAAGACTGTGTCAAAGTGTAAGCATTGTGGTTTCCTGCATCCAAGTTCTGTTTGTAGGTTTAAAGATTCGGAATGCCACTATTGTGGTCGACAGGGTTATTTAGAAATAATTTGTAGATTTAAGCAAAAGGATGCATACAAGCAAAATAGCTCTAAAAGTTTTAAGAATAAAAACGTAAAATCAGTTTCTGAACCGGAACCAGAGCATGAAGAACACCAGTGTAGTGTTTATAATGTTGTTGATAAAAGCATGTTGCTGAAAGTTTCTTGTAATTGTCTAAAATATGTTAAACCAGAAATGTACAATTTTGTGTTAAATGATAAATCCATACCTTTAGAGATATATTCTGGTTCATGTGTTTCACTGTTAGGTGAAAATTGGATAAAAGTACTAAATGTTAAAATGACTCCATCTTCCAAAAAATTGACTGCTTGTGGAGGTCATCAAATAAAGGTAAAAGGTCAAGTTGATCTTGTAAGGTTTAATAACTATGGTACAAATCATATATCTTTTGTTACTGATTCACACTGTAATGATTTATGTGGAAGAGATCTAATGAACAAAGTAGGCATAAAGATCACTGGTTTATATGTAGCTTTGAGTGTGAACTCAGTAAATGACATGGATGTTTCTGATAATCCTAAACAACTTTTGGGTAGTTATAGATTAAATGAAAATTTACCTATTAAAGGAGATGAAGCTAAAATATATATGAAAAAAGGTGCTACTCCTAAATTCATCAAATCAAGGCTAGTACCTTTAGCACACAAAGAGTTAGTTGATATTGCTATATATGAGCTTGTAGAAAATGAAGTCCAACCTGTGTCTTATAGTGATTGGGCTTCACCCATTGTACCCGTCTTGAAAGATTCAGGAAAAATGAGAACTTGTGCTGATTTTAAGCATTTGAATGGTCAAACTAATATTGAGAGATACCCACTACCTAAGCTTGATGAAATGTTGGCCACAGTTGGAGATAATAAGGTGTTCTGTAAGCTTGACTTATGTAATGCATATTTGCAAATAAAGGTTTCTGAAGGAAACCAGAAATACCTTGTTATCTCAACTGAAAAGGGATTTTTTAATTACAAAAGATTACCTTTTGGACTGGCATCAGCGCCGGGAATTTTTCAAAGGTATATATCACAGTTATTAAGTGATATTGATGGTTTAATTGTTTATTTAGATGACATCCTTATATGTGCTAAGTCGAGAGAAGACCAAAGTAATAAAGTTAAGCTTGTTCTGAATAAATTGGCTGAAGCTAATGTCAAGTTGAATCTGGAAAAATGCGAGTTTAACAAAATTGACATTGATTTCCTTGATTATGTAATTTCTCCATCACCAAATAAGCTATTCGGGATGCTCCTGTACCAGAAAACTTGCATGAGCTACAGTAATTTCTTGGATTAGTCACCCACTATAGTAGATTTATCCCTAAGTTTTCTGAAATTTTGTCACCACTCTATGATTTAACAAAAAACAATGTCAAGTTTGTATGGTCAAACCAGTGCCAAGTAGCTTATAATGTCATTAAAAAGCTTTATGTAAATCTAATGTCTTATCATGCTCTACTGGAAAGTCAAATTTTATTCTAGAATGTGATGCTTCTCCAGTAGGTGTAGGTTGTATATTGATACAGGTTGAAAAAAATGTTAAAAAACCTATTGTATTTGCTAGTAAAAAAAAAAAAAAAAAAACTTCTACTGAGAAAAATTACTCACAGACGGACCGGGAAGGGCTAGCATTAGTGATTGGTGTTACAAAGTTTCAATACTATCTATTAGGTAGGAATTTTGAATTGAGAACGGATCATAAACCACTGCTTGGATTATTTGGAAAAAACAAAGCAATTCCAATAAATTCGAATGCAAGATTAATCAGGTGGTCTGTTTTATTGTTACAATATATCTATGATCTTGTTCATAAAAGTGGTAAAACCAATGTAGTTGCTGATGCTTTGAGTAGGTTACCCATTGATGATTGTATCAATTCAGGTACACCAAGAGAATATGTGAAACTTATAGAAAATTTCAATGCTTTTAACTTTTCTTTTGAAGCTGTGCAGAAAATGACGAAAGAAGATCCTTTACTTAGTAAATTAATTTCTCATGTAAAATTTGGATGGACTAACAATTCAAATGTTTGTAGAGAATATTCTCATGTTAAAAATGATTGATCAATTCTTCAGGGTGTTGTTCTATTTAAAAATAGAGTTATTGTTCCATCTGCCTTAAAAGAAAACGAAGGAAAGAAAAACGAGGATAAAAACAAAAACGAAGAATTGTAAAGGTCAAGGAGCAAATACAAGCAGTGACCGAATAAGTGGGAGAATCAATCAAAGAGACGAATCTCCTTGAAATGAAAAATCTGTGGAAACAGGAACGGGAAAACCAGAAAACAACTTTCAAAGATTTAGTACAACAGGTAGAAGAAAAGGCAAAAGAAACAGTAATTAAAGTAATTAAAGAAAAGGAAAGATGGGTGAAAAACACAGTGGATAAAAAGAAATGCATTGTGGTTTATTGTATCAAAGAAAAACACAATGTGTACAAATACCAAAGAGAAAAAGAAGAGAAAGAAATTGCGAAGGAAATTCTGAAAGCGGTACAGGACGAAAGGCAAGAATTAGATATATAAATTGACGAGGTGCATAGAATGGGCACACACTCTAGAGAATGACACTATAGGCCATTGAAAATCAAACTAAGGACTCAAATAATAGCTGAAGAGATATTATCAAAAGCAGCAAGACTAGCTAACATTGAAAATTACAAAAATGTGTGGATAAAAAAGGAAATGAGCGATGAGGAAATAGAGAAAGATAAAGCACTAAGAAATGAAGCTAAAAAAGAAAAAAAAAACAGAAGAACGGAACTGAGGCTGAGAAAATAGTACATCAGAAAAAAGGAAACATAATCTAAAAAAGAGAAGAAAATACAAAATAAAAATGGCATACACAAACATGCACGGTATGATTTCTGGAATAAATTAACTAAACGACTATTTGTTAATAGAGAAACCAAACATAATGGGAATTGTGGAGAAAAAATTGAAAGGTCCTATATCATCAAGTATGGAGGGACAAGGACTATATTATTGACTAGAAAGGGCTTAAGTGTGACAAGAATGAGAGATGGAAAACATAATGTGGAAATTATTATGATTAAAGTTGTAAATAGTAATATGAAAAGTAGAAAACTTATAGTAGTATATGTACCCCCAAAAACACAGGCTTGGTCTGATAGTGATCATTCCAAATTACTGGAAGACACAAAGAATGCATTATTTGAGTTACTGATAGATGGAGGAAACATAGTAATTATGGGTGACTTTAACGCAAAGGAAATAAATTGGGAAGAAATGACAGTAAAAGGTGGAGAGGAACTCTGGGGCAACACTCTACTGGATATGACCATTGATTATACATTGACTCAATGGGTCAAGGAAAATACCAGATATAGAAACAATGAAGAACCGTCGAGACTAGACTTAATATTCACATCTGAGCCTGAAATCGTGGACAAAATGAATTACAAGACACCAATTGGGAAGAGTGACCACATACTAATAGAGTTCAAACTAAAAGAACAAAATGATGTGAGAAGAAATGAGAAACATAGAGAAGGAAGATTAATGTACAACAAAACGGACTTTGTAAAACTTAGAACATAAATTCAAAACGCTAACTAGGATTTTTTTTGTTTCAAATGATGAAACAAAGATGGAAGAGAAATGGAACATTTGTAAAGAAAAGATATGAAGGGAACATATAAATATGTACCAAAGAAGAAACAAAAAAGGGTTTACATAAAGTGTTGGTATAACAAAAAGTGTAGTGATGCTAAAGATAGAAGAGACAAAGCCTGGAAAAGAAGGGAAAAGAAATAATTTATCAAATGGCAAACATACATCAAACTGAGATACGAATATGTAGATATACGCAGGGAGAAAAAAAGAAACTAAGAAAAAGATATAATAGATTAATGCAAAGACCAACCTAAGTTATTTTACAGATATATAAATGATAAACTAAAAGACAAACACGAAATAGCGAAACTGCGTGAAGGAAATAAAGAATATGCAGATGATGTAGAAATGGCTGAAGTTATGATCAAGCATTTTAGGTCTGTATTCACTCATGCATGCGCAGAAGGGTTTTCTGTCAGTGTCCCACCAACTTTTGTTAGGATTGCACTACCAATTCTACAAATATTCATAATGGCTGGATACTTTCGGGACAGACCTCGTATATACACAAACACCTATATATACATTTTACATATATATATTATATATATATATATTATATATATACAGACACACACATATATATATATATATATATATATATATATATATATATATATATATACTGTATATATGTATCAACTACTTGATATGCTGGGAGAATGAACAACTTCTAGTATATAGGCCCAACAAGATCCTAAAGATATTTGGATGCAGCCACCATACAAGAAACTAATACTAATTCCTCTAAAACCATTAAAAAAAAAAAAAAAGTATCCATAGCTGTCCTGCAAAACCCTCTTTTTCCTCTCAAGGTCATTGTCCACCCTCAGTAGACAATTCCTTACCCTTTGTATCTTCTTTTTGTTCCTCAGTTGTGAACTAATGTCCTTCACCCAGCCGATTGTTCCCTCTCATCCTTAACCTTTCCTGTCCCCACACATTTGGTCTACATTCTCCTTAACCACTACAGTACGAGTCAAATTCTCACGCGCAGCACCGGCTGCCATATGTGCGATGCATCACACTACTCGCATTATAAAATATAAAGTCACTGCTGTTTTACTCATTCCCTTTTACACTGAGTAATGATAAGCACAGAAAACATGATCAAACAATTTCACAGAATCCTGGGTTAACTCATGTACAACTACAGCAAAAAATATATACTCAAGACGCCGACGTCGGCATCTTCGTGTACCCTATCGCGTCTCATGACGCCTACGTAGAAGTCATCGTACCGAAGTGGTTAATCTTTCCTAGTATTCAGTGACTTCTCTCCCTCCTCCCATTTGTCTTATTTAATCTCATTCATGTGTATTACAACTATGTACTTGAAAAGCTGTAATAAACAAAATGTTGTACTAATAAAGGATCCATACTCACATGGTATTTATTTTGATAGACTTGTGTCAGTATGTCACTGCCACTTTCATACATATATTTGTATGAATATTCATCTTGACAAATTTGAGGACTGAGAGGAAACAGAAACACGAGGAGAGCTTTGAATTTTATTACTGACGTTTCGACACTCTGGTCTTTTATAAAGTACTGCATCTAGGGGAGAGGTACACAGTTTATATATATTTTACGTGAGTTGTTAGCTTCTCCTTCTTTTTCGTCTCTTCCAATTGTTGATCGCTAATGATGCCACTGAAAGAGACCATGTAATAAATCCTCCTCGGTTGTTGTTAGAATTATTACTAATTTCTGCAACTTCTATAACTTTACTCATTTTCTTGTTGAGTCCTAGGTGTAATATTTCTATGTTTTTCCAATTCGGCAAGTGTCCTGTTTTGTCTATGTGTTACAAGTAAGTTGCTGGCTCTGTGTGATCTAACGTCGTTTCTGTGTTGTTGTGTCCATTTTGTGATTCCTTCTCCACTCTCTCCATAGTTCGATTGATCACACCCAGTACAGTGGATTTTGTACACAATGCTATTTTTATTTCTAAAGTTTGTTGTTTTATTTGGTATTATTTTTTCAATTCTTTGTCCTGTATTTACTTAGTTGTATTATACGGGAAGGGAGCTATGCTCGTGGTGACCCGTCTTTTTTATCTTTCAGCATAATTTTTTTTCTTTAATTTTGAATAGTGTTTGCACACACTGTTTCTTTATCTAAGTTATTCCAGTTATCCATTACTCTGTGTGGAAAGCTTTTTTTTTTTTTTTTTTTTTTAGATCTCTTCTATAGTTATCCTTTTTGAATTTCTTTTCGTGTTCTCTTGTTTTTCATAGTCCCATTTTAGTAAATTATTCCTATCTAGGATTTCCATTCCTTTCATGATTCTATAGATAGTCAGCAGATCTCCTCTTTCTCTTCTTTGTTCCAGAGTTAGTACTTCCAATTTGGACAATCTTTGTATATTAATTTGGAGAGAATTGGTGCCAACTTTGTCGTTGCTCTTTGTATTCTTTCCAATTTCTTTATATTCTTTATTGTACTGGGTGTCCATAGTGTTGCTACGTACTCCAGTTTTGGTCTTATTAGTGTAACTAATATTTTTTTTTAATCATTTCCTCATCCAAATACTCAAATGCCACTTTCATTGACCTTAATAGGTTGAAGGTTTCTCCAACTATTTTATTGATATGTTTGTTTGATGTCCTGTCTTTGCTTATTATTACTCCAAGGTCTCTTTCCGAGTTCACTTTTTGGACTTCTTCACCAATTTTATAATTTCTTGATATCCTGTTTTTACTTTATTTCTGAACTCCGTTATACTACATTTCTTGATATTGAAGTTCACTTCCCACTTTTGAGTCAATTTCCAGATTTTGTCTAGGTCTAACTAATGATTCACAATCCTCCTCTTTTTTTTTTTTTTTTTTTTTTTTTGCGTCATCTGTGAAGAAATTCATATAACACTCTACTCCATCTTTGTCATTTATATATATGGGAAACATGATTGGAGCCAATACCGAATCTTGCGGGACACCACTTATCATTTATTCCCATTTTGAGAATTTATCTCTAATTACTACCCTCATTTTTCTCCCAATCAGGAAGTCTTCCATCCATTCCAATAATTTTCCTCTGATGCCACCTATTGATTCTATTTTTCTTATAAGTTTCTTGTGTGGTACCTTATCAAATGCTTTTTGTAGGTCCAGAAAGGCACAGTCTACCCATCCATCCATCTTGTATAATTTCTATTAGTCTCAAATTGAAGGAGATCAGGTTTGTTGTACATGATCTTCCTTGTCTCAATCCAAATTTATTTGGATTCACCCATCTAATCTTGATAAATTTTTCACATACTTTTGCTACTGTGCTTGTTAGGGAGACCGGTCTATAGTTGCTTGGATTTTCCTTGTTTCCTCCTTTATATATTGGTATAATTTTTGCATTTTTCCAGTCCTGTGGTACCTTTCCTTCTTTGAGTATTTAATTGTATTGTATATTTTATCTGTTAACTCCTCTAAGACTTCTTTCAATATTCAATTTGCAATTCCATCCGGACCATGTGATTTTCTGACATAATTTTTTTTTTTGTCGCTGATTTCCTTCTGTGTAATTATTTTAATGTTGTTTTGTTCTATATATTTTCTTATTTTTGTGACTGCTGTAGAGTTTGGGATTACTAATATATTCTTATCATTTTCTTCTTTTTCTTTTTTACTTGCTGCCCTTTCCATTATTTCTTATGCTTTCGTTTTTGACTGCATAATTAATCTCTTAGGATATTTAAATTTTTGAAATATTGAAACTATGTTTTATTTCATCTATATACTCTGTGCTGCATATTCTGTATGTGCATAGGAAGAACCCAATAATTGTACCTGATTTAATTTTCACTGTGACCTGATAAATAGTAGATGTAATCTTCTTTGTTGGTTTGTTTTCTGTGTACCTTATATTTTAGGCCGAAATCTGTTCTAATGATTGTGTCTATAAAGAATAAGCACCCTTCTTGTTCTTCTTCTAATGTGAACTTGATCTTCTCGTGTACCTTATTTAATAATCGGACTTTGTTTTGGATGTTTGTGGTTTTGGGTGCTATGATTTATATCACCTACATATCTTAGCCATGTGGTGTGTCTACCTATTATTCTTTGTATATTGTCTATTTCTTATATCTCCAAGAAAAGATTTGCAGCTATTGCACTAAACAGTGACCCATTAGGAGACCGTAGTGTTGTCTAGTCTTGGAGATATTAGAAATAGACAATATGCAAAGAATAATACGCAGACACACCACATGGCTAAGATATGTAGATGATATATTAATCATAACACCCAAAACCACAAACATAAAAAAAAATTTATTAGATAAGGTACACGATAAGATGAAGTTCACATTAGAAGAAGAACAAGAAGGGTGCTTATCATTATCCCCTGTGCCGGGTGTGATCAATCATACTATGGAGAGTGGACAAAGAATCACAAAGAGACTCAACACAAAAGTGATGTTAGATCACACAGAACCAGCAACTCACTTGTAACACTCATAAACAAAACAGGACACCTACCGAATTGGAAAAACATAGAAATATTACACCAAGGACTCAACAAGAAAATGAGAAAAGTTATAGAAGCTGCAGAAATTAGTAATAACAACAGAGCATTTATCACATGGTCTCTCCCAGCAGCATCACTAGTAATCAGCGACTGGAAGAGACGAAAAAAGAGCTAACAACTCACGTAAAATATATATAAACTGTGTATCTATCCTCTGGATGTAGTAACTTGAAAAAGACCAGTGTCGAAACGTTAGTAATAAAACTCAAAGCTCTTTGTGTTTCTGTTTCCTCTCTCTCCGCAAACACACACACACACACACACACACACACACACACACACACACACACACACACACACACACACACACACACACATACACACACTTCAACGAATGGACGGCTTAGAAGACGTTCTGAAGAAAATTGAAGTTTTGTGGATCCCAACGCAAAGAGAAGTGCCTATTGTATTTACAGGGTGGGGGAAATTGCTCGTGGGGTAGTGGGAAAGTAGGGAAAGAGGAAAAGGGGAGGGATTACTGAGGGAAATGGAAGGAAATGAGGAAGGAGTAGACTTGGCCCAGGCAGACAGGCGAAAGGTAAACAAACGGCCCCCCGACGACGATGAAATGTCTAATAAAAATGTAAAGATTAGAAATATAGATAAAAACAATACAGTAGAAAGTGATGAGAATATTTTCCAGGGATTTAAAGAGCGTGGGGGGGACACAACCCCCCCCCCCCGACTGACAAGACTAGAAGAGAAGGTCGATAAGATGATCGAGGACTTGAGCGTAGGTTCGGTCATGGTAACAACATTATACGGAGAGTTGAAAAATTGGAAGAACTAGAGAAAGCGAACAAAAACTTAACTAAGGAAATTGAAGAATTAAAAAACAGTTAAAAGAAGTAAAAGATGAGAATAAAGTCTTAAAGGAGAATAATAAGGAGAACAAGGAGGGTTGGAAAAAAATCAAGAAAATAGCAAAGTTGCATTCACTGACATAATCAGACAACAAATGAATGAACAAACTGAAAACTCAGTTATTAAAGTGATGAGACAGAAGGAGAATATAGTAAGAGACTTAGCAGACAGAAAGAAATGTATAATTATATTAGGAATGGAAGAGAAACATAACCCAGATAGAACCACATGAATCAAAGAGGAAAATGAAAAAGTAAGAAATTTACTAAAATTAGTTCAGGAAGATGAACCAGAAATAATGAAACAAATCAAAGAGAAATTCAGGCTCGGGAAATATAGTACAGACAAGACCAGACCAATTAAGATTAAATTCAGGTCACAAACTACGGCTGAGAATATCTTATCCAAAACAGGGAAACTAGCAACAAGTGAACAATATAAAAAGGTATGGATAAAAAGGGAAATGAGGAAAGAGAGGAAGAAAAACAGAAAAGACTTGAAGCAAAGGAAAAAAACGAGATAAGAACGGAGTCAGAAAAAGAGAGATTCTATTGGAGAGTAGTGAATATGAAACTAAAGAAAGTCGACATACAAGAGAAAAACAAAAGGGAAACAGAGAACACAATGGAAGTGGCAGAAAACTAAGAGTGTCTTACACAAATATAGATGGATTAATAACAGGATTGAATGAGCTGAATGATTATTTGAAAGAAAAAGAACCAGACATAATGGGAGTTGTAGAAACAAAATTAAAAGGTCCACTACCACCCAACAGTGTAGGACATGATGCATATAATTATTGGATTAAAAACAGAGTGAAAAAGGAAGGGGGTGGAGTTATGTTCCTGACTAAGAAGGATATAAACGTGAAGTGTGTCACATATGGAAAGAATACAGTAGAGATGATAATGATGGAAGTAGAAGACAGAGATAAGAAGAACAGAAAGTTTGTGATAAATTATGTGCCCCCGAAAACAGCCTCATGGGAAGAGAGTGAACATAAAAGTATGTTAGAGGACACAAAGATAACATTAAACAAGATAATGGAAGAGGGAGGAAAAATAGTTATGATGGGCGACTTTAATTGCAAAGAAATCTGCTGGAAAGAAATGACAGTAAAGGATGGAGACGGCTCATGGGGAAACGCTCTACTTGAGATGGTTACTGACCATACAATGACACAATGGATACAGGAGAACACCAGGTATAGAAATGAAGAAGAACCATCGAGACTAGACCTAGTAATTACATCCGAACCTAGAATAGTGGACAAAATTGAATATAAAACACCAATAAGTAAAAGTGACCACATATTGATTGAACTGGAACTTAATGAAGAAAAATATATGAAAAGAAATAAACAATATGGAAAAGGAAGAATGATGTATGAAAAAACAAACTTTGATAAAATAAGAGAATTCTTTCAAAAGGAAAACTGGGAAGAAATATACAAAGAAGAAACAACAGTAGAAGAGAAATGGAATATTTTGACTAAAATTTACAAAAAAAGGAGTGGAAAAGTATGTCCCAAGACAAAAACAAGAAAAAGAATATGTAAAATGCTGGTACAACAAAAGCTGTAGGGAGTTAAAAGACAAAAGAGACAAAGCCTGGACCAGATGAAAAAAAGACAGAAGACCTGAAAAATGGAAAATATATACCTGTTATAGAAATGAATATGTACAAATGTGCAGAGAGGAAAAGAGAAAATATGAAAAAGATAGCATAGAAAAGTGTAAAGATCAACCAAAACTATTCTACAGATTTGTAAACAATAAACTGAAAAACAAACAGGACTTGGAGAAATTAAGACAAGGGGGAGTTGAATACACTGAGGAAATGGAAATGGCGGAAATTATGAACAAACATTTTAAATCAGTGTTTACAAGGGAGAACATACAACCTGAAGAGATCGAATGGAAAGAGAAAGTCCCCCCTATGGAAGAAATAGAAGTAACAAAGAATGAAATATTGACACACTTGAGTAATCTTGATGTCAGAAAATCGCATGGACCAGATGAAATAGCAAACTGGATTTTGAAAGAATACAGGAATGAACTGGCAGACAAAAGACATAGCATAATAAACAGTTCCTTGAAAGAAGGAAAAGTTCCAGAAGATTGGAAAAAAGCAAATATAGTACCTATATATAAAGGAGGAAATAAAGAACCTACCAACTATAGACCAGTCTCTCTAACAAGTACAATAGCAAAAATTTGTGAAAGAATTATCAAAAGTAGATGGGTAAAATATTTAGAAGAAAAAAAAAAGTGTTAAATCCAAGGCAATTTGGATTCAGACAAGGACGATCATGCGTCACCAATTTAATATGTTTCTATTCAAGGCTAATAGATATGATACAAGAAAGAGATGGATGGGCGGACTGTGCATTTTTAGGTCTAAAGAAAGCTTTTGACAAAGTACCACATAAGAAGTTGCTTAAGAAATTAGAAACTGAAGGAGGAATACAGGGCAAACTACTAAATTGGATGGAGGACTTTTTGCAAGAAAGAAAAATGAGAGTAGTGATAAGAAACCAACACTCAAAATGGGATGAAGTAATAAGCGGTGTTCCGCAAGGAACAGTTCTGGCCCCAATAATGTTTGCTATATATATTAATGATATGGATGAAGGAATTGAAAGCTATATGAGCTTCTTTGCAGATGATGCAAAACTACTGAAAAGAGTGAAAACTGAAGAAGATTGTGAATCACTACAGAGAGATCTAAACAAAGTACAAGAATGGAGTAGGAAGTGGGAGATGGAGTTCAACACAAAAAAGTGTAGTATAATGGAATTTGGAAAAAGCAAAAACAGAATAACAGGAGCATATAAATTGGGAGAAGAAGGAATAAAAAAAGTAGAAAATGAGAAGGACCTGGGAGTCATTGTTATGAATAATATGTCACCTGAGAAACATATAAATAAGATTTTTGGAGAGACTTATAATCTAATAAGAACAATCAAAGTTGCATTTACATACCTGGATGAAGAAATGGTGAAGAAAATCCTAATCACCCTGATAAGACCAAGATTGGAATATGCAGCAACGATATGGTCACCAAGTACAAAAAAATGTATAAAAAAAATTGAAAGAATACAAAGAGCAATTACAAAATTGGCACCAACACTCTCAAAACTATCATATGAAGAGAGATTAGAAAAACTTGAACTACAGACATTAGAGCAAAGAAGAGAGAGAGGAGATTTGATAGCTATTTACAGAATCATGAAAGGTATAGACAGAGAGAATCTAATAAAATGGGATGACAGAAATACTAGAGGACACGGAAAGAAAATAAGAAAAGACAGCTATAGAAGAGATTTGAAAAAGAACAGCTTTCCTCACAGGGCAATAGACAGTTGGAACAAGTTAGATGAGAAAGTGGTGTGTGCAAAAACAATACATGAATTTAAAAATAGTTTAGATAAAATGAGATATCAAGATGGGACACCACGAGCATAGCTCCCCTTCCCGTAAAATACAACTAGGTAAATACACACACACACACGAGCGCGCGCGCGCGTCTGTCAAAGTGACAGCGAAGCTTGAAACTCCAGGAAAACTTCAAGTTTCGTCGATCTCAACGACAAGGGAGTACTTTTGTTGTATTAGTAGGAAAGGGGAAAATTCGTGGTGTAATGGGAAGGTGAAGAAAAAAGAGAAAGGGAGGTATTACTGAGGAAAATAGAAGGAAATGAGGAAGGAGATGAACGGGCTCCCCCGGACGTCAGATGAAATGTCAACAATAGGGCTGCAGACGACGTAGGTGAAGTCGAAAATATCAGTAAAGATTAGAAATATAGATAAGAACAACACAATAGAAAGTGGAGGTAATAATTTTCATGGATTTAATGAGAGAAGGGATGGCAACCTTCCCCGATTAGCAAGTCTAGAGGAGAAACTAGAGAAAATGATCGAACACTGTGAGGTTAGGTTCAGCCAATTTACACGGATTAAGCAAATAGTTGATAGATTGGAAGAACGAAAGATGGAGAATCAAAACCTAACTAAAGTAATAGAAAAATTAAAAAGACAGTTAAAAGAAGTAAAATATGAGAATGAGGAATTAAAAAAGAATAAAGAGAATAAAGAGTCCATATCAAAAGAAGCATAGGGTTGGAGAAAAGTCCAAGAGAACAACTAAGTTGTATTTAGAGATATAGTGACACAAGAGATGAAAGAACAAACTAAAGACACATTTATTAAAGTGGTGAGAGAAAACGAGAATATAGTAAGATATTTAGCGGACAAAAAGAAATATATAATTATATTAGGGATGGAAGAGAAGCATAATCTAAATAGGACCAAAAGAGTAAAAGAGAAGGAAAAGGTAAACAAGATATTATAAGTAGTTCAAGAGGATGAACAAGAAACAGGGAAGGAAATTGAAGAAATATATAGAATAGGGAAATATAATACAGATAAGACCAGACCAATTAAGGTTAAATTTAGGTTACAAATGACAGCAGAGAATATCTTAGCAAAAACAGGGAAACTAGCAGACAGTGACAAATATAAACAGGTATGGATAAAAAGAAAAATTAATAAAGAGGAAAGAGAGGAGGAGAAAACAAAAGGACTAGAAGCTAAGGGGAAAAACGAGAAAAGAACAGAGTCAGAAAAAGAGATATTCTACTGGATAATGGATATGAAAGCGAGGAAATGGTTCATAGTAGAGAAAAACGGAAGGGAAACAGAAAACACGATGGATGTAGCAGAAAATAAAAAGTGTCTAGCACAAACATAGATGGCCTAATAACAGGCTTGAACGAACTGAATGATTACCTGAAGGAAAAAGAACCGGACATAATGGGAATTGTAGAGACAAAATTGAAATGTTCGATACCACCCAACAGTGTAGGATATGGTGCATATAATTATTGGATTAGAAACAGAAAGGCAAAACAAGGGGGTGGAGTTATGTTCCTGACTAAGAAGGATATAAATGTGAGGAATGTCACACATGGAAAGAATAAAGACGATTAAGATGGAGGTGGAGGACAGGGATGGGAAGAGCAGGAAGTTTGTAGTAAATTTTGTTCCTCCTAAAACGGCTTCGTGGGAAGGGAGAGAACACAAAAATATGTTGGAAGACACAAGGATAACATTAAGTAAGATAAACGAAGATGGAGGAAGAATAGTTATAATAGGTACTTTAATTGTAAAGAAATCTGCTGGAAAGAGATGACAGTGAAGGGTGGAGACGACCTATGGGGAAATGTACTACTTGATATGATTATAGAACATACAATGACGCAATGGATACAAGAGAATACTAGGTATAGAAATGAGGAAGAACCATCGAGACTGGACCTAATATTCACATCAGAACCCGAAATAGGGGGCAAGATTGAATATAAGACACCAATAAGTAAAAGTGACCACAAATTGGTTGAACTGGAACTAAATGAGGAAAAATACTTGGAAAAAAGCAAACAATATAGAAAGGAAAGGTGGATGTATGGAAAAACAAATTTGGATAAAATAAGAGAATTCTTTCAAAAAGCAGACTGGTAAAGGAATATTTTGACAAATTTATAAAGAAGGAGAGGAAAAGTATGTTCCAAGACAAAAACAAGAAAAAGGATACGTAAAGTATTGGTACAGCAAAATATGTAGGGAATTAAAAGACAAAAGAGACAAAGCTTGGACCAAATGAAAAAAAGACAAAAGACCTGAAAAATAGAAAATATATACTAGTTATAGAAATGAATATGTACAAGTGTGCAGAGAAGAAAAGAGAAAATATGAAAAAGATGTCATAGAAAAATTTAAAGATCAACCAAAACTATTTTACAGATTTGTAAATGTAAGAGGCCGGTAGATATAGGTAGACATTTAAGGTAGATCCGAGTAGATCGAGAGGTACATGGAGAACGAATACTAATCCAGGGTCAGTTGTTATGAAAAATTGTGAGGGCGGCGCCAACGGGCGACGGGGAGGGCTGAGTCAGACTCGCGCCTTGTATATTTTGTATATGAAACAAAATGCGGAGTGTCGCCTGGTGTGTAATATTGTTTTGACTGTTGTAACTGTAATCGGATAAGCCAATTTTTGTTACGACATAATGCTTACGTTGTGATATCGTTTACAAGAGTATAACAGCCTCTCTAATTGGAGAAAAAGGTGGAGGAGGAGAAAAATAATTGGTGCAGAAAGGAAAAGTCACGCCCTTAAGGTGTGGCACTTGTTTGAGAGGTAAAAGACTATTGGATGAATGAAAGAGTGATGTCAGAACGAAGGTGGCTTGACGTTATGTAGAGAGTTCCGGGTGGGATTCTCGAGGTGTACTGATTTAGAACAACAAGCATCAGAACGACTACACCTATTTTATTCACCCCTAAAGAACTACTTTAGAACAAAGAGAATAGAAACGCTCTGAGGAGACGACGGGGGTGACAACAAACTGAAAAAAAAAGAATTAGAGAAACTACGACAAGGAGTTGAATACACAGAGGACATAGAAATAGCAGAAATTATGAACAAGCATTTTAAATCGGTGTTTACGAGGGAGAACATACAACCTAGAGATATCGAGTGGGAGGAGAAAGTCCCTCCTATTAAAGAGATAGAAGTAACAAGGAATGAAATAATGAATCACTTGAGTAATCTCGAGGTCAGAAAATCGCATGGACCAGGTGAAATGGCAAACTGGATTTTGAGAGAATGCAGGAATGAACTAACAGACAAAATACATAGTCTAATAAGCAGTTGATTGAAAGAAGGAAAAGTTCTAGAAATTTGGAAAAGAGCAAATATAGTACCAATATATAAAGGGGGAAACAAAGAAGACCACACTAACTATAGACCGGTCTTTCTTACAAGTATGATAGCTAAAATTTGTGAAAGAATTATCAAAACCAGATGGGTAAGGTATTTAGAAAAAAAAAAAACCGCACTATATCTAAGGGAATTTGGATTCAGACAAGGACGATCATGCGTCACAAACTTAATGTATTTCTATTCAAGGCTAATAGATGTAATACAAGAAAGAGATGGATGGGCTGATTGTGCATTTCTAGACCTGAAAAAAAGCTTGTGATAAGGTACCATGTAAGAAATTGCTAAAGAAATTAGAAAGTGCAAGAGGAATACAGGGCAAACTGCTGAAGTGGATGGAAGACTTCTTGCATGAAAGAAAAATGAGTGGTGATAAGAGACAAACACTAATTAGGATGAAGTGATTAGTGGAGTTCCACAAAGAATAGTTCTGGCCCCAATAATGTTTGCTATATATATATATATATTAATGATATGGATAAAAGAAATGAAAGTTGTATGAGGTTCTTTAATGACGATGCAAAGTTGTTGAAAAAGTGAACACTGTAGAAGATAGTGAGTCGCTACAGAGTGATCTCAATAAAGTATGGGAATGGAGTAGGAAGTGGGAGATGGAATTAAATATTAATAAGTGTAGTATAATGGAATTTGGAAAAAGCAAAAAAAATAAAAGTAAACAAAAGAATAGTGGGATCATATAAATTGGGAGAGGAAGAAATTAAAAAGTAGGAAATGAGAAGGACCTGGGAGTCATTATAATGATTAATATGTTCCCTGAGAAACATATAAACAAAAATTTTGGAGAAACTTATAATTTAATAAGAACAATCAAAGTGGCATTTACAAACCTAGACGAAGAAATGGGGGAGAAAAATACAGGTCACTTTGATAGGACCAAGATTAGAGTATGCAAAGACGAAAAGGTCACCAAGTACAAAAAAAAAAAAAAATGTATAACAAAACTTGAAAGAATACAAAGAGCAATTACGAAATTGGCACCAACACTCTCAGAACTATCATATGAAGAGAGACTGGCAAAACTTGAGCTACAGACATTACAGCCAAGAATGAGAGAGGAGACTTGATAACTATTTATAGAAAAATGAAAGGCATAAACTATTGATAGAGAGGATCTAATGAAATGGGATAGTAGAGAAACAAGAGGAAACGGAAAGGGAATCAAGACAGTTATGGAAGAGACTTGGAAATATATGTATATATATATATATATACATATATATATACATATATATATAATATATATATGTATACACACACACACACATATATATATACATATATATATATATATATATATATATATATACACATATTCAAACATTTGGTAATCCCTTGGCGTTTGAGAAAGACACGTCTTCTTTCGAATGACACCAAGTGGAGTCTCTATTTTGCTTTCTTCCAAGCATCTTTTTTTTTTTTTTTTTTTTTTTTTGGGGGGGGGGGTCTTTGTCTTTCGGAGTTTCTTTGTTTCTTTCCATTGTATATATGTATATATATATATATATATATATATATATATATATATATATATATATATATATAGAAAAAAATAGATGAAATGGAGATACGAAGACGGTTACATTCTGGTCACATTGAATACGCTACTCCCTTCACCGTATCTTTGTAAACAACTAGGCTTGCTTTTAAATTTGTTCGTTCGTGAATCGCTAAATAGCGGGTTCAGAGCGTTCATTCCAGCACGTCTTGTGTGTGTGTGTATGTATGTATATATAGTATATATATATACATATGTATATGTATATATATATATATATGTGTATATATATATGTATATATATGTATGTATGTATATATAGTATATATATACATATGTATATATATATATATATATGTGTGTGTGTGTGTGTGTGTATATATATATATGTATGCATGTATGTGTGTGTATTTACCTAGTATTTTACGGGACGAGAGCTATGCTTGTAGTAACCTGTTTTCGTATCTCTCCGCGTCCAGTTTATTCTTAAAATCGTGTATAGTTTTGGCACTCACTGTTTTTCCGTTTAGTTTGTTCCAGACATCAATCACTCTATATGGGAAGCTATTCTTTTTTCAGGTCTCTTCTGTAACTGTCCTGTAGCTTCTTTTCGTGTCCTCTTGTTTCTCTTGTGTCCCACTTTAATAAGTCGTCTCTATCGAGAATTTCCATTCCCTTTATGATTCTGTAAATTGTCAACAAATCACCTCTTTCTCTTCTCTGTTCCAGTGTTGATAGATGTAATTTCTCCAATCTTTGTTCGTATGTCAGATTTGACAGTGTAGGTGCCATTTTTGTCACTGCTCTTTGGATTCTTTCTAATTTTTTATGTTCTTTTTTGTGCTAGGTGCCCATAGTGTTGCAGGATATTCTAGTTTAGGTCTTATCAGTGTAACCACTATTTTTTTTTAACCATCTCCTCATCCATGTAGTCGAAGGCCACTTTCATTGATCTTAATAAATCAAAGGTCTCTCCAAATAATTTATTGACATGTTTACCAGATGTCAAGTCACTTGAGATGATTACTCCTAGGTCCCTTTCTGAATCGACTTTTTTTGACTTCATTGTTTCAATTATATTGACCTGATACTCTATTTTGCTTGTTCCCAATTCCTTTATGCTACATTTCTTAATGTTTAAGTTCATCTCACATCCCTGACTCCATTCCCACATTTTGTCTAGGTCTTCTTAAAGTGATCTGCAATCTTCTTCTGTTCTTACTCGCTTGAGTAATTTGGCATCATCAGCAAAGAATTTCATGTAACAATTTACTCCCTCATCCATTTATATACAGTCACTATCCGAGTTACGACGTACGCGAGTTACGACCACCCGTACTTACGACCACGTGTATCAGATGCCTATTATGAGTTTACTGCGTATGTGTGGCAGCACAGCGCGTAAGATAGTTGTGGCAGCCCGGCATCGCTTACGACAGTTATGGCAGAGATGGAAAAGTTGCTATACACGTGGTTGGAAGATGATAGGCAATGAAATGTGAAAGTGATGTTGCAAGCAGTGCAAAGTAAGGCTACAAGTTAATTTCGCATGTTGAAAGAATGTGCAGGTGAAGAATACGCTTCACATGAATTTATAGCGAGTGCTGGGTGGTTTCGTCGCTTTCGTGAGCGTTGCCAGGTTCACCACGTGTTGTCGAAAGGTGAGGCTGCTAGCAGTGATGCGCCTGCAGCTAAGGCATTTGTGAAAGAGTTTGATAAATTAAGGATGAAGGATATTTACGTACTTACGACCACGTCTAGCAGATGCCTATTATGAGTTTACTAATAAGAATACTCTATAATAAGTATTTTCTTTCTTTAACCTACCATATCATATTAACAACTAAGCAACTGAAAACAATACTGTATACAACTGTAGGAGAGAAGCGAAACACAGAGTATGGGATTCAATGTATTTAACGTTTCGCCCAGCAGGGCTTCTTCAGAATTAACATAGTGGACAAACATCCGACTCCTTATATAACCCGAGCTTGCGAGGAGAAACGAACATGAAACTGGTGTAAACACAATTTGCGTAAATTGTTTGTTCCTTTGCTATTAAAATTGCTAAAGGTTTATTCAAAACATCTACGTTTCATAGTATGGTTTTCATATTTAATAATCTTAGAATTATTCCAGTCAGCATTGTGGCCTGTATCGTATCTATGTCTAACAATGGCATCATTCATATTGTAAGTTTTCATATCATGTTTATGTTCCGATATTCTTTTATCAACACCACGGAACTCACCAATGTAGACCTTTTTACAGCCTAAACATGGCACAAAGTAAACACCTGCTTGACGAGCATTTTCCCTAATTCTATTCCGGCTTTTTATAAGATTGCTTAATATTACCGAGCTCGTATTATTGTTGTGAAAAACAGCTAGGTGACAGTTGGCAATCTTATAAAAAGCCGAAATAAAAGTAGGGAAAATGTTCGTCAAGCAGGTGTCATGATTAGGTTGTACAGACTGGTTTACATTGGTGAAACATATATATGATATGAAAACTTACATACATACATACATATACCAAGGCTTTTTTCTCCCTTACCAGGGCGGTAGCCAAAAAGGACAAGGCACAAAAACATTCCCACCCATTTCATCCCCGAAAACACTCCACACCCCTCCACCCTCCCTCCCATCTTAGCACCTCCTAGATGACGGGTCATCCCTGCACCCTGTCCACTGCCCTGGGTCAGAAGCAGTGTCGCAGGACACAGCACATCCACAGCAAGGCCGCTTCATTAAATCGGCGACCCCCCCTCTCCGTCCCCCCATATAAAGGAGATGACGGGGAGAAATCCCTTCGGGCTGCGTCAAAAATTTTTGCTCACACACACTACCTCACCCCCATTCCCCCGTTCAATCCACCTCATGCATCACAACATTTTCCATATACAACCATTCTCCATTCACCCCTGCCTTCTGTCCTCTCCCGTCCTTCCTCAACCGACATTCCCCTCTTCCCCAGAGCCCCCTTCACCCCATCCATCCATCTCATCCTGGGACATCCCCTCATGTTCACTCCCCCCACATCTGCCTTCCATACCTCCTTTACTAGTCTTTCTTCACTCATTCTTTCCATGTGTCCAAACCATCCTAATATGAAAACTTACAATATGAATAATGCCATTGTTAGACATAGATACGTTACAGGCCACAATACTGACTGGAATAACTCTAAGATTGTTAAATACCCCATCAGGGGTTGGCTGCATGCTATTGTGGCAGAGTAGCATGCAGTTGATACTTTAGGGTCTATATGGAGCGCCCCTACGGACCAGAGGCACACATCATTTTGTCTGTGATAGAGGAAAACTCTGTTCATAGAGAAATGATGACACTTTTATACTACGACTGTCCCTCAGTTATGCTGCCCACCAAGTCTTTCCACTTGAGTCGTAAAAGGCGACAAAAAAACGATACGGGGGATGGGATTAGGAGTCATACTACCTGTAGCCCCAAAGGGGACATTCATAAAAAAAAAAAAAAAAAGTAAAGGCATAAGAGGGTCTGGGAGTTTTCCAACCAGTACCCTACGGTCTGGGTCTTTTAATGTGCGTGGATGTGGTACATATGAGAGTAAAAGGGAAGAGATAGGCAGTATGTTTGCGAGAAGAAAGATTGATGTGCTGGCTTTGAGTGAAATTAAAATTAAAGGAAAGGGCAACTGTGAGTTTGGGAGGTACTCAGGAGTGAAGAGGGGACGAGGGAGTGAAGGGGTGGCTATACTAATAAGTGAAGAGATAACTAAGCGGGTTGTGGAGTGGAAGGAGGTTTCATCAAGGTTGATGTGGATGCAGGTGAAGCTGGGAAGTGAGATGTGGGTTTTTGTAAGTCCGTATGGGCCTGGGAGTGAGAAGAGCGTAGAGGAAAGGGAGGCTTTTTGGGTAGATATAAATGAGTACATAGAGGGATTAGGGAGAAATGTCAATGTAGTTGTATTGGGAGACCTTAATGCTAGGGTAGAAAACGAATCAATAGACGGAGAGATTGGGAAGTATGGAGTTCCAGGTAAAAATCGTAGTGGAGAATTGATGGTGGAGATGTGTCTTGAGAGTTGATTATAGCAAATACAATGTCTAGGAAGAAAGTCAAGCATAAGAACACATAGGAGAGAGTGGTAGATGGAAGGGTGGCAGATAGAGCGTTAATGGACTATATAGTGGTGACCAGGAGTATGGTAGGAAGAGTTAAGGATGTACATGTTCTATGAGGAGAGAGTGAGGGAATATCATATCACTTGCTGGTGGAAGGTAAATTGGGAGTGGAGAATAGGTGGAGAAAAAGGAAAAGGGCAGAAGGTAGGGAGGTACTTAGAGTGAACTGCTTAAATAAGAGAGAAAAGGAGAATGAGTATAAGAAGCTAAGAGAGGAGTGAAGGATAGAGTAGAGCTAGGAGTGGAAGAGGAATGGGGATGGTTCAAGGAAAGAGTCATAAGGTGTGCAAAGATGGTGTGTGGAACAAGAAGGGCGGGAGGAAATAGAAGGAAGGGTAGTGAATGGTGGGATGAGGAAGCAAAAAAGGGTGTAGAAGAGAAGAAACAGGCATTCATAGATTGTCTATAAGTTAGGACGAGGGAATCGTATGAGAGGTACAAAGTAAAGAGAAGGGAAGTTAAGCATAAGATAAAGGAAGCAAAGAGGAGAGCAGATGTTTGAAACAAGTAGTGTGTGCAAAAACGATCCACGAATTTAAAAACAGTATAGATAAAACGAGATATGAAGACGGGACTCACGAGCATAGCTCCCCTTTCCGTAAAATACAACTAGGTAAACACACACACACACACACACACACACACACACACACACACACACACACACACACACACACACACACACACACACACACACACACACATACACACTTTCGTCGAATGGGCGGCGAGAATTGGTTTACCGAAGAAAAAGGAAAATCTACGTGGATCTCAACGTCCAGGAAGTGCCTTATTGTATTTATAGGGAAGGGGAGTGCTCGTGGTGTAGTGGGGGAGGGATAGGGAAGGCGAAGGGAAGAGATTATTGAGTGAAATGGAGGGAAATGAGGAAGAGAGGGACATGGTCCAGGAGGCCAGGCGTCTTGTAAACAAAAGGCGGACCGACAATACTGATTTTGGTGACGACGGGATCAACAAAAATGTAAAGATTAGAAACATAGATAAGAGCAGCACAATGGAAGGTGATGATAGTAGGTTCCAGGGATTTAAAGAGGGTGGGGGGATACCAACCTCCCCCGATTGGCAAGACTAGAGGAGAAACTTGATAAGATGACCGAACATTGGGAAAACAGGTTCGGTAACGTAGCCAAAATTGCGCAGAGTTGAAAGATTGGAAGAACAAGAGAAGGCGAACAAAAAATTAACTAATGAAATAGAAGAATTAAAAAGACAGTTAAAAGAAGTTAAAGAAGAGAATGAGGAATTAAAGAGGAATAATAAAGACAATAAAGAGGCCATAGCAAAGGAAGCACAGGGTTGGAAATAAAAATCCAGGAAAACAGTAAAGTTGCATTTACTGACATAATTAAACAACAAATTAAAGAACAAACTAAAGACTCAGTTACCAAAGTGATGAGACAGAAGGAGAATATAGTAAGAGACTTAGCAGATAAAAAGAAATGTATAATTATATTAGGAATGGAAGAGAAACATAACCTAGATAGAACTTCAAGAATCAATGAGGAAAAAGAATGAGGAAGCAGTTTACTAGAATTAATTCAGGAAGATGAACCTGAAATCATGAAACAAATTGAAGAGATGTATAGACTCGAAAAGTATAGTACAGATAAGACCAGACCAATTAAGATTAAATTCAGGTCACAAACTACGGCAGAGAATATCTTAACCAAATTAGGGAAACTAGCAGCAAGTGAACAATATAAAAAGGTATGGATAAAAAGAGAAATGAATAAAGAGGAAAGAGAGGAGGAAAAAATGAAAAGACATGAAGCTAAGGAAAAAAACGAGATGAGAACAGAGTCAGAAAAAGAGAAGTTCTATTGGAGAGTAGTGAATATGAAAGTAAGGAAATACAACATACTAGAGAAAAACAAAAGAGAAACAGAGAATACAATGGAAGTGGCAGAAAACTAAGAGTGTCCTACACAAATATAGATGGATTAATAACAGGATTGAATGAGCTGAATGATTATCTGAAGGAAAAAGAACCGGACATAATGGGAATTGTAGAAACAAAATTAAAAGGTCCACTACCACCCAACAGTATAGGACATGATGCATATAATTATTGGATTAGAAACAGAGAGATAAAACAAGGGGGTGGAGTTATGTTCCTGACTAAGAAGGATATAAACGTGAGATGTGTCACATACGGAAAAAACACAGTAGAGATGATTATGATAGAAGTGGAAGAAGGAGATAAGAAGAGCAGAAAGTTTGTGATAAATTATGTACCTCCAAAAACAGCCTCGTGGGAAGAGAGTGAACATAAAAGTATGTTAGAGGACACAAGGATAGCATTAAACAAGATAATGGAAGATGGAGGAAGAATAGTTATGATGGGCGACTTTAATTGCAAAGAAATCTGCTGGGAAGAGATGATCGTAAAGGGTGGAGACGATTCATGGGGAAATGTTCTACTCGAGATGATTACACTGTATAACAATGAAAAAAAAAAAACGGAAATGAGACTATCCTTTTCTAGAGTTATTTTTTGCGTAGATCACGAATATAACATCCGTTTCTTTCTGTGACCCTCCAGTTCTTCGTAAATAGCAGTGCCCGCAATGTCTATCTGAACAGTATTTTTTGTTGCTTCTACCATTTATATAATTTTTCAAATAGCTATGTGTTTTTTTTCTTAACAGGATACAGAGTTAAGATGCCTAGAGAATGCAAGAATTCGCCAGACAAGTTTTGTTATATATGTGGATCAGTTACATTAAGGCAATACAAGAGACAGTTGACTCAACGTGTAAAGAAACTTTATGAGCTGTACTTTGGATGTAAAGTGGGTGACCAGGACAAAAGCTGGGCACCTCACATATGTTGTGTCAGGTGTACAAGTTCCCTTTCTGCCTGGGTGAAAGGCAAAGGGACTGGCCTCATGTTTGGCGTACCAATGGTCTGGAGGGAGCCAAAGGACCACTCAACAGATTGCTACTTCTGCTTAACGGATATTAAAGGTGGGTGTTCAGTGTTTATTTTTTACTGTTTTTATATATATTTTCAAGAGATGTATCAATAAAAAAGATCGAAATACATAATAAGTTGCACTTCCACTATTTTTGCACGTGATCACAACCAATAGTATCCATTTTTAGTCTGATTTTATTTTATTTTCCTGCAGGTCGCAACAGAAAAGGCAAGAAATCTATCGTGTATCCAGATCTTCAGTCTGCTATTCGCCCAGTTCTACATTCAAGTGATATTCCTGTACCACAGCCGCCCTCTGAACTACCAAGCGATGACACGAGCAACTCAGACGATTCAGAATCTCAAGATGCAACGTATACGACACAACTTGAATCTGATAAGAAACCACACCTCATCACCCAACCAGAACTCAATGATCTAGTTCGTGATCTAACACTTACTAAGCAACAGAGTGAACTCCTGGCCTCACGTTTGCAACAATGGCACCTGTTGGATGAAGAAGCTCGAATTACAGCATTTAGGAAGCGTTCTGCAAATCTACAGGATTTCTTCACTTTGGAAAACAACTTGACTTATTGTAATGATATCAGAGGCCTATTCAGTGCCCTTGAGCTGTCCTATGAACCCAATGAGTGGAGGCTATTCATAGATGGATCCCTTTACAGCATAAAAGCAGTTCTGTTGCACATTGGGAACACCATGCCTTCAGTTCCAGTTGCTTACTCAGCCATTTTAAGAGAGACATATGAGAACCTTGCTTTTATTCTAGACCGCATAAGTTACAAAGAGCATGAGTGGTTAATTTGTGCAGACTTGAAAGTAGTAGCCATACTTAATGGGCTACAAACTGGATACACCAAATTTATGTGCTTTCTTTGCAAGTGGGACAGTAGGGCCAGATCAGAACATTATATACGCTCAGAATGGCCATCTCGGGAATCTATGACGCTTGGATGCCATAATGTAATTCATGAGCCACTAGTTAAGAAGGAGAAAATCATTTTGCCACCACTGCATATAAAACTAGGCCTAATGAAGCAATTTACCAAAGCACTGCAACATAACAAGCCATGTTTCCAGTATCTCAAAGGGATCTTCCCTAAAATTAGTGATGCCAAGATTAAAGAGGGTATATTTGTAGGCCCTCAGATTCGCAAGCTTATAAATGATGAGGACTTTGAGGCGACAATGGATGAACCTGAGCTAGCGGCCTGGCATGCATTCAAAGATGTATGCAAAGGGCTTCTGGGAAAGCACCAAGAGTCCCAGCGAGAGCGTAAAGTGGAGAGGCTAATCAAATGCTACCAAGATCTCGGATGCAATATGTCACTGAAGATACACTTTCTTCATTCTCATCTGTCCTTCTTCCCAGAGAATGCAGCAGATGTGAGTGATGAACATGGAGAGAGGTTCCATCAAGATATAGCGTCAATGGAAAACAGGTACAAGGGAAAATGGAGCCCTGCTATGCTGGCTGACTTCTGTTGGAACCTGAAGCGTGACACGCCTGAGACGTCTTATAAAAGAAGAAGTAAATAATAGATTGTAGGTTAATACATCATATAAAGCTAACAAACATGCCGATTCATTATATATTAATTAAATAAATACAATGAAGACATTTAATCTGACTTTGGGAGCAAAATACATTTATGGAACCTTGGAAATCTCTATTAATTGCATAATTATTAAAACAGCGATTTACAAAAAATTGTGACGTGGGATGAAATTTTTGTTATCAAATTTGAATTCAGCACACTGAACTTCATAATAAAATGCACATGAGAACTATGTTTTTTCTTAATCCTGAAATTTTTTGTACAGTGTTATTGAACATACAATGACACAGTGGATACAGGGGAACACTAGGTATAGAAATGAAGAAGAACCATCGAGACTAGACCTAATAATTACATCTGAACCTAAAATAGTGGAAAAGATTGAATATAAAACACCAATAAGTAAAAGGGACCACCTATTGATTGAACTGGAACTAAATGAGGAAAAATACATGAAAAGAAATATAAAATATAGAAAAGGAAGAATGATGTATGAAAAAAACAAACTTTGATCAAATAAGAGAATTCTTTCAAAACGAAAACTGGGAAGGAATATATAAAGAAAAAAACAACAGTGGAAGAGAAATGGAATATTTTGACAAAAAATTATAGAAAAGGAGTGGAAAAGTATGTCCCAAGACAAAAACAAGAAAAAGAATATGTAAAGTGCTGGTACAGCAAAAATTGTAAGGAGTTAAAAGACAAAAGAGACAAAGCTTGGACCAAATGGAAGAAACACAAAAGACCTGAGAAATGGAAAATATATACTTGTTATAGAAATGAATATGTACAAGCGTGCAGAGAGGAGAAAAGAAAATATGAAAAAGATGGCATACAAAAATGTAAAGATCAACCAAAACTATTCTACAGATTTGTATACAACAAACTGAAAAACAAACTAGATTTGGAGAAATTAAGACAAGAAGGAGTTGAATACACAGAGGAAATAGAAATGGTGGAAATTATGAACAAGCATTTTAAATCAGTGTTTACAAGGGAGAACATACAACCGGAAGAGATCGAATGGGAAGAGAAAGTCCCTCCTATGAAAGAAATAGGAGTAACAAAGAATGAAATATTGAAACACCTGAGTAATCTTGATGTCAGAAAATCGCATGGACCAGATGAAATAGCAAACTGGATTTTGAAAGAATGCAGGAATGAACTGGCAGACAAAATACATAGCATAATAAACAGTTCCTTGAAAGAAGGAAAAGTTCCAGAAGATTGGAAAAAAGCAAATATAGTACCTATATATAAAGGGGGAAATAAAGAAGACCCTACCAACTATAGACCAGTCTCTCTAACAAGTACAATAGCAAAAATTTGTGAAAGACATATCAAATGTAGATGGGTAAAATAATTAGAAGAAAAAAACAACAACGTGCTAAATCCAAGGCAATTTGGATTCAGTCAAGGATGATCATGCGTCACCAATTTAATATGTTTCTATTCAAGGCTAATAGATACAATACAAGAAAGAGATGGATGGGCTGATTGTGCATTTCTAGACCTAAAATAAGCTTTTGACAAAGTACCACATAAGAAGTTGCTTAAGAAATTAGAAACTCAAGGAGGAATACAGGGAAAACTGCTTAAATGGATGGAAGACTTTTTGCAAGGAAGAAAAATGAGAGTAGTGATAAGAGACAAACACTCAAAATGGGATGAAGTAATAAGTGGTGTTCCGAAAGGAACAGTTCTGGCCCCAATAATGTTTGCTATATATATATTAATTATATAGATGAAGAAATTGAAAGTTATATGAGCTTCTTTGCAGATGATGCAAAACTATTGAAAAAAGTGAACACGGAAGAAGATTGTGAGTCACTACAGAGTGATCTCAATAAAGTATGGGAATGGAGTAGGAAGTGGGAGATGGAGTTCAACACTAAAAAGTGTAGTATAATGGAGTTTGGAAAAAGCAAAAACAGAATAATATAATCATATAAATTGGGAGAAAAAGGAATAAAAAAAAAAGTAGAAAATGAGAAGGACCCGGGAGCCATTGTTATGAATAATATGTCACCTGAGAAACATATAAATAAGATTTTTGGAGAAACTTATAACTTAATAAGAACAATCAAAGTTGCATTTACATACCTGGATGAAGAAATGGTGAGGAAAATTCTAATCACTTTGATAAGACCAAGATTGAAATATGCAGCATCGATGTGGTCACCAAGTACAAAATTTTTTATAAAAAAAACTTGAAAGAATTCAAAGAGCAATTACAAAATTGGCACCAACACTCTCAAAACTATCATATGAAGAGAGACTAGCAAAACTTGAACTACAGACACTAGAGCAAAGAAGAGAGGAGATTTGATAGCTATTTACAGAATCATGAAAGGCATAGAAATTATTGATAAAGAGAATCTGATAAAATGGGATGATAGAAATACAAGAGGTCACGGAAATAAAATAAAAAAAGACAGCTATAGAAGAGACTTGAAAAAGAACAGCTTTCCTCATAGAGTAATAGACAGTTGGAACAAGTTAGATGAGAAAGTGGTGTGTGCAAAAACAATACATGAATTTAAAAATAGTTTAGATAAAATGAGATATGAAGATGGGACACCACAAGCATAGCTCCCCTTTCCGTAAAATACAACTAGGTAAATACACACACACACGCCCACTGATAATAGCAATGAGCTAGAGACAGAGATAACGGGGGGGGGGGGGGGGGGAATATAATAATTCCAGTCTTCCTTTACGTTTCACAGTTTTCCTCAGTGTTTCACAAAGAGAAAACGGAAGCAGCCAGATGACGTCAGAAGCTGCGCAGAACGGCTGATATGGTTAGACCTGGTGTATATAGATCTTGAGTGGAATGACCACGAAGATAAGACGATGAGATTTATTACATTTTATAAAATTGTGTTTTTTTTTTATATATAATCTATTTATAAGGAGTGTGCACTGCATAACTCTACAGACTAAACGAAGGCCTTATAAAGTGTAAATTTAACTGGAGTCGGAGTCGGTATGATTTTACCGACTCCGATTCCGACTCCAGTGACACCGTAATTGCTTCCGACTCCGACTCCGACTCCGACTCGTCAGCCCTGGATGGAACCAAGATCTATATACACCAGGTCTAACCGTTTCAGCCGTTCTGCGCAGCTTCTGATGTCATCTGGCTGCTTCCGTTTTCTCTTTGTGAAACACTGAGGAAAACTGTGAAACGCTAAGGAAGACTGGAATTATTATATTTTCCCCCCGTTATCTCTCTCTCTGGCTCACTGCTATTATCAGTGTGTGTATTTACCTAGTTGTATTTTACGGGAAGGGAAGCTATGCTCGTGGTATCCCGTCTTCATATCTCATTTTATCTAAACTATTTTTAAATTCATGTATTGTTTTTGCACACATCACTTTCTCATCTAACTTGTTCCAACTGTCTATTACTCTGTGAGGAAAGCTGTTCTTTTTCAGATCTCTTCTATAGCTGTCTTTTTTTATTTTCTTTCCGTGTCCTCTTGTATTTCTATCTTCCCATTTTATCAGATTCTCTTTATCAATAATTTCTATGCCTTTCATGATTCTGTAAATAGCTATCAAATCTCCTCTCTCTCTTCTTTGCTCTAGTGTCTGTAGTTCAAGTTTTACAAAGGATTACAAAGGCGGAGCATGCCGACAGGAGACCTTTTGATCTATATCCAGGTCGGATGCGAAAAAAAAATCATATTAATAATAAAACAATACATAAAAACTATAATAATGTAAATAACAAATAAAATGCATAAATAAATGCATAGGTATAGTTAAATAATAAACAAACAGGTAAATAGTAAATAATAATAAAGTGACATATAACTAATAATAAATGAAAATCAGACAGACAAATGATAACAAAACAAAAACAAATAATATAAGATGAATTATAATCATTACAGCATCTTACTTAGGTATTTATCTAAACGATTCTTAAAGCTTATGTTACGGGCTGCTGGTATGTGAAGAGAAGTTACGTATAACGTCTAAGTGCTTAAGAACCAGCGCACTTCTAGAAGCCACTGTAGGACTGAACTATCTGGTCAGGGCCTAGATAATTCGTAAGACTAGAAGTAAAGGTAACAAAGAAGATTCCAGGAAAGGAATATTAAACTAGCGATAAAACTAGTAAACGAAATTATTAATGGAAAATATTTACAGGCAAACAACACAAAAGAGAATGGGCAGTAGTGTCAATGGGACAGTTACACGATTATTGAAATTATCTTTAAAATAAGTAACAATATATAATTATGCAATATGGTTCTATCTAAGTACAAAGAGATCAGGAACATGCATCAGAATAAGTAATAAGTACAAATATAAGTAAAGTAATGCAATGTATATCAGACACGTAATGTAGGCAAAAAAGGGTGATCACTTCACACCAATCGTCTCATGAGTCCAAACTTGTATTCTTATCAAGAGATCAATAGAGCGAAAAATGACAAGGAATGAGCGGTTTCAACCGCTTATATACCATTTCCTGTCAAATCTGTGCGCTCCGAACTATTCAGGATTTCGCTTGTCTGTTTGTTCTACAAGAGTGCGCACCTCTCTCCGCACGTAGGCAAAATTACATATAGTGGACGGGCGTTACTGCTTAACATTGTTACAATACATACATAGACAAGAAATATGAACATAGTTATGTAATACAAAGGAACACAATTCTATAACATAATTACACATATGACGTAATATCTAATATTACGTTACACCTCCACCGTTTGGGAAAGCTTTTCACTTTCTGTTGAAAAGCTACGTTCTAGAAGTACGGAGTAGTTCTTCTGCGCAGGGGACAGCTTCTTGCTGTAGTAGGTGATAGCGTGAAGAACTTCATTGTGTTCTTGCAAGAGGGCGGCACCGATACAGGTGTCGTTGGTGTCGACTTGCAGAAGAAAGGGTCGTTGGAAGTCGGGTGCCCTTAGAACTGGTGCGTTAGTGAGAAGGGACTTCAGGTTTTTGAAGGCCGTCTCACAGGTAGGTGTCCACACGAAGTCGTGGTCTTTTCTCAACAGGTCAGTCAATGGTTCTGCTACATCTTGTTTCTCAGATAAGTGAAGATTTTGTAGTATCTGGGAGTTTTCCAAGGGAATCTCAGGAGGATTAGGCAGGTTATCAGGAGGCTCTTCCGATTTTATTGTGGTAGAGCTGCAAGCTGGAATTGGATCTCTGGAATGATAAGGTTTTAAGGTATTTATGTGACAGAGACGGGAACTCTGTCTTCTGTCTGGAGTTTTGATTATGTAGTTGAGATCACCGGCTCTGGACAAGACTTCATAGGGTCCTTTGTATTTAGCCTGCAATGGATCTCCTGGTATGGGAAGATAAAGTAACACTTGATCTCCTGGAGAGAAAGTTCTAAGTTTAGAATTTTTATCATACCGACCTTTCATTACTCGTTGAGCATTCGTCAAGTTCTCTCTTGCCAACTTCCAAGCTTCTAACAACTTCTCGGTGACCTGGGACACGTATTTCAAAGAAGGAACAGGTGGTTCTTCTTTCATCCATTGTTCATGAAGTATCTTTAGGGGACCACGGACTTCATGACCGAAGACTAATTCTGACGGGCTGAATCCAAGGCTTTCTTGAATTGTTGTTCGGGTGGCGAACAACAAAAAGGGGAGTCCGTCTTCCCAATTTCGAGTGTTCTCAGCACAGAAGATTCTTAACATTGTCTTGAGCGTTTGGTGAAAGCGCTCTAGAGCACCTTGTGATTGAGGATGATAGGCGGAGGAAGTTACATGATTTATACCTAGTGTTACAAGAGTTTCTCTAAACTTGTTGGAAAGAAAATTACTTCCTTGATCACTTTGAATGTTCTTAGGAAATCCTACCATAGTGAAATATTTCAACATTTCTCTGATTATGTTTTGAGCTTTAATAGTTTTCAAAGGAATGGCTTCTGGAAAACGAGTGCTCATACACATGATTGTGAGAATGTACTGATTTCCTTTACTTGAAGGAGGTAAAGGTCCTACACAGTCAATAAGAACTTTTTTAAATGGCTCTTCCATTACAGGAATGGGATGGAGTGGAGCTTCTACAATTTTCTGGTTGGGCTTACCTACAAGTTGACATGTATGACATGTTTTACAATATTGGGCAACATCTTTGACAACCGTGGGCCAATGGAAATGTTGGGTTATGTTGAACAAGGTCTTTCTTACCCCTAAGTGACCTGCTAAGGGAGTATCATGAGCCAATCTTAGAACATTATTCCTGAAACTAAGAGGGAGGACTATTTGATTCCTTACTTGCCATGGCTGGTCAGCGGTTGCGGTGGATGCTCTCCATTTTCGCATTAGGACTCCGTTTTCTATATAGAAACCTCGTGACATATTTTCAACTTCTTCTGGAGATGAAACAATCTCGTACAAATTTTTAAGAGAAGGATCTGACTTCTGTTCTTTGATTAATTCTGCTCTAGATAGAGAAACTGGTGAAGAAGAAGATGGGTCAGTTTGGGAGAATAGGGATTCTAAATTATATGTCTCCTCTTCAGATTTCTTGTACTGAGATCTGGTTACAGCACAAGCGGGAAACAACTGTAAGTTATCTGAAGGTTCTACTGAGGTCTTAGGGTTATTTGTTATTAAGGGAGAAATGACTTTGCTTCCAGCGATGTCATTGGCCAACAATAAGGATATTCCTACTATGGGAAGAGAGTCTACTACTGCTACTTTAACCATTCCGGTTGTTAAATCAGACCGCAAGAAAACATTATGTAATGGACATTTTATAATTCCTCCAACTCCTTCTATCAATATATCATAACCTGTATATGACTCACCCAGATTCTGCAAGACAGAATTTAAAATCAGACTTTGCTTTGCTCCTGTGTCTCGGAGTATGGAAATAGGATATTGTTGTGAACTACTACTATGAGATATAGTTCCTGAAGATACAAATGGTTTGAAACAAGGATCATGATCTGATGAGGGGGGTTCTACATTACTTGACAATACCGGCTTCTTTGGTAGTGTATCCTGAATAGAGGATTTTGAATCGTCTGATTTTATATTACTTACAAGAGTTGGTGTCTTATTGGAGAATGAGGGTGTCAGTCTCTTTCTGCAATTAGAAATGTGATGGCCAACCTGTTTACAATATGAACAAGTTACAGGGGGATTAGTCTTAAACCTTTCCATTCTTTGCCAAGGTTGGTTTGGAGGATATTGATTGAAATCAGACCTGTAACTGAAATGTGATGGGCTAGACCGATTTTCAAAGCGTTTCTTTGGGGCCCAAGGATCAGAGTATTTTGTTGAATCTGGAATATATGACTTTGACTTTTGGGATTCCATTTGTCTTGACTTAGGTTTATGATTTAGTGTGAACTCATCAGCCAGTACAGCAGCTTTAGTTAAAGTTTCGGGAACATGATCATCTATAAAAATCCTAAGATCTGTCTCTAAGGTATTCTTAAACTGCTCCAACAAAATCAACTGTTTAAGTCTATCTAAGGTGTCCGTTTCACTAGCCAAACACCACCTATTGAATAACCTCTCTTGTTGAGCCGCATATTCTACGTATGTTAACTGAGGTGTCTTCCTATAATTACGGAATTTCTGTCTATAGGCCTCTGGTATTAGTTCATATGCTTTTAAAATACAAGCTTTCATATTATCATACTCGCTTTCTGCTTCTGAAAGAGAAGTATAAATTTGCTGAGCCTTACCCTTAAATTGTGTTTGAATGATTAATGGCCAATTTTCTTTAGGGATTTGTAACTGTTGCGCCAATTTTTCCCACTGAAGAAAGAAAATTTCTGGCTCTCCCTCTGAAAATATGGGTAAAAGTTTTACATACTTGGAAATATCTATACGACCTTCCTGAACTACGGGTTGTCTATCAACAATCCTAGCTTCTACTTCTGCCTTCTTTAATTCTAACTCTGCCAATTTGACTTTAGTTTCGTCTTCTCTAGCTTTAAATTCTGCCTCAATTTGCATTTGTTTCAGTTTAGTTTCCTCCTCTTTAGCTACTTGTTTCGCTTTAGCTTCCTCTTCTCTAGCTCTAAATTCTGCCTCAATTTGCATTTGTTTCAGTTTAGTTTCCTCCTCTTTAGCTACTTGTTTCACCTTAGCTTCCTCTTCTCTAGCTCTAAATTCTGCCAATTTGATTTTAGTTTCCTCTTCTCTAGCTTTAAATTCTGCCTCAATTTGCATTTGTTTCAGTTTAGTTTCCTCCTCTTTAGCTTTAAATTCTGCCTCAATTTGTATTTGTTTCAATTTAGCTTCCTCCTCAAAATCTACTCTCCTGACCTTTAATTCAATCTCCTTAATCTTAAGTTCGGTTAGTCGTGCCTCCATTTCTAACCTATTTGAAGGAATTTGTATAGCTGTAATCTCTTCTGGAGATAATATCTCATCTTCGATCAGATTTTCAACAAGTTCCTGAAGTATTTTTTTCTTTCGTAAACTTGTATCAATGTCTACTCCAAAGTGCTTGCCTATTTCTATCAAAGTGTCTTTAGTTTGTTTCTTTAAGAAACTTACCTTGGGATTTTGAACGAATTCTTGAACTATATCATCCATCTCTATAAGAATGTGTTAAATACCTGATCCAATATCCTGGCAAGGTCGCCACTTTGTTACGGGCTGCTGGTATGTGAAGAGAAGTTACGTATAACGTCTAAGTGCTTAAGAACCAGCGCACTTCTAGAAGCCACTGTAGGACTGAACTATCTGGTCAGGGCCTAGATAATTCGTAAGACTAGAAGTAAAGGTAACAAAGAAGATTCCAGGAAAGGAATATTAAACTAGCGATAAAACTAGTAAACGAAATTATTAATGGAAAATATTTACAGGCAAACAACACAAAAGAGAATGGGCAGTAGGGTCAATGGGACCGTTACATGATTATGGAAATTATGGTTCAAATTAGAAACACTTGATTAGTATGCAATATGGTTCTATCTAAGTACAAAGAGATCAGGAACATGCATCAGAATAAGTAATAAGTACAAATATAAGTAAAGTAATGCAATGTATATCAGACACGTAATGTAGGCAAAAAAGGGTGATCACTTCACACCAATCGTCTCATGAGTCCAAACTTGTATTCTTATCAAGAGATCAATAGAGCGAAAAATGACAAGGAATGAGCGGTTTCAACCGCTTATATACCATTGGACCGGAAACTGAATACTTCCGGGTGAGTGTGCGAGTGAGTGAAAGGAGGGGAGGAGGGTAAGTTAACACGTCAACATGGGTAGTTTTTAGGACCCTCGACTCGCTTGAACAATCTATTTATTTAGTAACTGTCAAATCTGTGCGCTCCGAACTATTCAGGATTTCGCTTGTCTGTTTGTTCTACAAGAGTGCGCACCTCTCCCCGCACGTAGGCAAAATTACATATAGTGGACGGGCGTTACTGCTTAACATTGTTACAATACATACATAGACAAGAAATATGAACATAGTTATGTAATACAAAGGAACACAATTCTATAACATAATTACACATATGACGTAATATCTAATATTACGTTACAGTTAGAATTGAACTACATTGCACTACCTGTGCAGGAAGTTTATTCCATTCATTTACTACACGGTTGGCAAAGTTGTTTCTACCTACTTCCAAATTGAATCTATTTCCGGACAGTTTGAGACCATTGTTTCTTGTCGGATTCTCATTCAATTTGAAAATTTTGTCACTTTTGATGTTGTCAATTCCCATTAAAATCTTAAAGACCTGTATCAAGTCACCTCCGAGTCTACGCTGTTTTTAGGGAAAACAGATTCATGTGTTTTAGTCGATTTTCGTATGATTTATTTTTGATATTTGGAATCAGTTTTGTGGCTCGCGTTGTAATTTTTCCAGTCTGTCAATGTCTTTAATGAGGTTCGGTGACCATACAGAAACAGCATATTCCAAATGTGGACGAACTAACGATTTATATAGCTTGTTATGAGTGATGGACTTTTGCCAGTCTCTATTCATATGATAGTTTTGAGAGTGTTGGTGCCAGTTTTGTAATTGCTCTTTGTATTCCTTCAAGTTTTTTTTATACATTTTTTGTACTTGATGACCACATCGTTGCTCCATATTCCAATCTTGGTCTTATCAAAGTGATTAGAATTTTCCTCACCATTTCTTCATCCAGGTATGTAAATGCCACTTTAATTGTTCTTATTAAATTATAAGTTTCTCCAAATATCTTATATGTTTCTCAGGTGACATATTATTCATAACAATGACACCAGGTCCTTCTCATTTTCTACTTTTTTTATTCCTTCTTCTCCCAATTTATATGATCCTGTTATTCTGTTTTTGCTTTTTCCAAATTCCATTATACTACACTTTTTAGTGATGAACTCCATCTCCCACTTCCTAATCCATTCCCATACTTTATTTAGATCACTCTGTAGTGACTCACAATCTTCTTCCGTGTTCACTTTTTTTTAATAGTTTTGTATATTCTGCAAAGAAGCTCATATAACTTTCAATTCCTTCATCCATATCATTAATATATATAGCAAACATTATTGCAGCCAAAACTGTTCCTTGTGGAACACCGCTTATTACTTCATCCCATCTTGAGTGTTTGTCTCTTATCACTACTCTCATTTTTCTTTCTTGCAAAAAGTCTTCCATCCATTTAAGTAGTTTGCCCTGTATTCCTCCTTCAGTTTCTAATTTCTTGATCAACTTCTTATGTGGTACTTTGTCAAAAGCTTTTTTTAGGTCTAGAAATGCACAATCAGCCCATCCATCTCTTTCTTGTATTATATCTATTAGCCTTGAATAGAAACATATTAAATTGGTGACGCATGATCGTCCTTGTCTGAATCCAAATTGCCTTGGATTTAGCACGTTGTTTTTTTCTAAATATTTTAACCATCTACTTTTGATAATTATATATAATTCTTTCACAAATTTTTGCTATTGTACTTGTTAGAGAGACTGTTCTATAGTTGGTAGGGTCTTCTTTATTTCCCCCTTTATATATAGGTACTACATTTGCTTTTTCCAATCTTCTGGAACTTTTCCTTCTTTCAAGGAACTGTTTATTATGCTATGTATTTTGTCTGCCAGTTCATTCCTGCATTCTTTCAAAATCCAGTTTGCTATTTCATCTGGTCCATGCGATTTTCTGACATCAAGATTACTCAAGTGTTTCAATATTTCATTCTTTGTTACTTCTATTTCTTTCATAGGGGGGACTTTCTCTTTCCATTCGATCTCTTCCGGTTGTATGTTCTCCCTTGTAAACACTGATTTAAAATGCTTGTTCATAATTTCCGCCATTTCCATTTCCTCTGTGCATTCAACTCCTTCTTGTCTTAATTTCTCCAAATCTAGTTTGTTTTTCAGTTTGTTGTATACAAATCTGTAGAATAGTTTTGGTTGATCTTTACATTTTTGTATGCCATCTTTTTCATATTTTCTCTTCTCCTCTCTGCACGCTTGTACATATTCATTTCTATAACAAGTATATATTTTCCATTTTTCAGGTCCTTTGTCTTTTTCCATTTGGTCCAAGCTTTGTCTCTTTTGTCTTTTAACTCCTACAACTTTTGTCGTGCCAGCATTTTACATATTCTTTTTCTTGTTTTTGTCTTGGGACATACTTTTCCACCCCTTTTTTTTTTTATAAATTTTTGTCAAAATATTCCATTTCTCTTCTACTGTTGTATCTTCTTTGTGTATTTTTTCCCAGTTTTCATTTTGAAAGAATTCTCTTATTTGATCAAAGTTTGTTTTTTCATACATCAATCTTCCTTTTCTATATTGTTCATTTCATTTCATGTATTTTTTCTCATTTAGTTCTAGTTCAATCAATATGCGGTCACTTTTACTTATTGGTGCCTGGTATTCCATCTTTTCCACTATTTCAGGTTCTGATGTGATTATTAGGTCTAGTCTCGATGGTTCTTCTTTATTTCTATACCTAGTGTTCTCTTAAATCCATTGTGTCATTGTGTGGTCAATAATCATCTCAAGTAGAACATTTCCCCATGAGTCTTCTCCACACTTTACTGTCATCTCTTCCCAGCAGATTTCTTTGCAATTAAAGTCGCCCATCATAACTATTCTTCCTCCATCTTCCATTACCTTGTTTAATGTTATCCTTTTTGGGGGCACGTAGTTTATTACAAACTCTCTGCTCTTCTTATCTCTGTCTTCAACTTCTATCATAATCATCTCTACTGTATTCTTTCCATATGTGGCACTCTTCACGTTTATATCCTTAGCCAGGAACATAACTCCACCCCCTTGTTTTCTCTCTCTGTTTCTAATCCAATAGTTATATGCATTGTGTCCTATGCTGTTGGGTGGTAGTGGACCTTTTAATTTTGTCTCTACAATTCCCATTATGTCCGGTTCTTTTTCCTTCAGATACTCGTTCAGTTCATTCAGTCCTGTTATTAATCCACCTATATTTGTGTCGGACACTCTTAACTTTCTGTTATTTCCATTGTATTTTCTGTTTCTTTTTTGTTTCTCTCTGTTATGGATCATTTTCTCACTTTCATATTCACTACTCTCCAGTAGAATTCTTTTTCTGACTCCGTTCTGTTCTCGTTTCTTTTCTTTGGCTTTTTGCCTTTTCACTTTTTCCTCCTCTCTTTCCTCTTTATCCATACCTTTTTAAATTGTTCACTTGCTGCTAGCTTCCCTGTTTTTGCTAAGATATTCTCTGCTGTTGTTTGTGACCTGAATTTAATCTTAATTGGTCTGGTCTTATCTGTACTATATTTTCCGAGGCTAAACATCTCTTCAAATTTTTTTTTTTCATGATTTCAGGTTCATCTTTCTGAACTAATTCTAGTAAACTGGTTACTTTTTCTTTCTCCTCTTTAATTCTTGTGGTTCTATTTTGGTTAAATTTCTCTTCCATTCCTAATATAATTATACATTTCTTTTTGTCTGCTAAGTCTCTTACTATATTCTCCTTCTGTCTCATCACTTTGATAACTGAGTCTTCAGTTTGTTCTTTCATTTGTTGTTTAATTATGTCAGTAAATGCAACTTTACTGTTGTCTTGTTTTTGTTTTGTTTTTCCAGCCCTGTGCTTCCTTTGCTATGGCCTCTTTATTGTCTTTATTATTCCTCTTTAATTCCTCATTCTCTTCTTTAACTTCTTTTAACTTTCTTTTTAATTTTAATTTTTCATTAGTTAAATTTTTGTTCGCCTTCTCTAGTTCTTCCAATCTTTCAACTCTTTGTGCAATTTTGGCTACGTTACCAAACCTGTTTCCCCAATGCTCGGTCATCTTATCAAAATTCTCCTCTAGTCTTGCCAATTGGGGGAGGTTGGTATCCCCCCACCCTCTTTAAATCCCTGGAAATTATTATCATCACCTTCCACTGTTCTGCTCTTATCTATGTTTCTAATTTTTACATTTTTGTTGATCCCGTCGTCACCAAAGTCAACGTCATCAGTCCGCCTTTTGTTTACAAGACGCCTGGCGTCCTGGACCATGTCCCCCTCTTCCTTATTTCCTTCCATTTCACTCAATAATCCCTACCTTTCTCCTACCTTATCACCCCCCCCCCCCCCACTATACCATGAGCTCTTCCTTTCCCTATGAATAAGATAAGGCACTTCCTGGACGTTGAGATCCACGTAGATTTTCCTTTTTCTTCGTAGCTCTAGTTCTCGCCGTCCATTCGACAAAAGTGTGTATTTACCTAGTTGTATTTACCTAGTTGTATTTTACGGGAAGGGGAGCTATGCTCGTGGGGTCCCGTCTTCATATCTCATTTTATCTAAACTATTTTTAAATTCATGTATTGTTTTTGCACACACCACTTTCTCATCTAACTTGTTCCAACTGTCTATTACTCTATGAGGAAAGCTGTTCTTTTTCAAATCTCTTCTATAGCTGTCTTTTTTTATTTTCTTTCCGTGCCCTCTTGTATTTCTGTCATCCCGTTTTATCAGATTCTCTCTATCAGTAATTTCTATGCCTTTCATGATTCTGTAAATAGCTATCAAATCTCCTCTCTCTCTTATTTTCTCTAGTGTCTGTAGTCCAAGTTTTTCTAGTCTCTCTTCATATGATAGTTTTGAGAGTGTTGGTGCCAATTTTGTAATTGCTCTTTGTATTCTTTCAAGTTTTTTTTATACATTTTTTTGTACTTGGTGACCATATCGTTGCTGCATATTCCAATCTTGGTCTTATCAGGGTGATTAGGATTTTCCTCACCATTTCTTCATCCAGGTATGTAAATGCCACTTTGATTGTTCTTATTAAATTATAAGTTTCTCCAAAAATCTTATTTATATGTTTCTCAGGTGACATATTATTCATAACAATGACTCCCAGGTCCTTCTCATTTTCTACTTTTTTTATTCCTTCTTCTCCCAAATTATATGATCCTGTTATACTGTTTTTGCTTTTTTCCAAATTCCATTATGCTACACTTTTTTATATTGAACTCCATCTCCCACTTCCTACTCCATTCCCATACTTTATTTAGATCTCTCTGTAGTGATTCACAATCTTCTTCAGTTTTCACTCTTTTCAGTAGTTTTGCATCATCTGCAAAGAAGCTCATATAGCTTTCAATTCCTTCATCCATATCATTAATATATATAGCAAACATTATTGGGGCCAGAACTGTTCCCTTCGGGACACCGCTTATTACTTCATTCCATTTTGAGTGCTGGTCTCTTATCACTACTCTCATTTTTCTTTCTTGCAAAAAGTCTTCCATCCAATTTAGCAATTTACCTTGTATTTCTCCTTCAGATTCTAATTTCTTAAGCAACTTCTTATGTGGTACTTTGTCAAAAGCTTTTTTTAGGTCTAGAAATGCACAGTCCGCCCATCCATCTCTTTCTTGTATTATATCTATTAGCCTTGAATAGAAACATATTAAATTGGTGACGCATGATCGTCCTTGTCTGAATCCAAATTGCCTTGGATTTAGTACGTTGTTTTTTTCCAAGTATTTTACCCATCTACTTTTGATAATTCTTTCACAAATATTTGCTATTGTACTTGTTAGAGAGACTGGTCTATAGTTGGTAGGTTCTTCTTTATTTCCTCCTTTGTATATAGGTACTATATTTGCTTTTTCCAATCTTCTGGAACTTTTCCTTCTTTCAAGGAACTGCTTATTATGCTATGTATTTTGTCTGCCAGTTCATTCCTGCATTCTTTTAGAATCCAGTTTGCTATTTCATCTGGTCCATGCGATTTTCTGACATCAAGATTACTCAAATGTATCAATATTTCATTCTTTGATACTTCTATTTCTTCTATAGGGGGGACTTTCTCTTTCCATTCAATCTCTTCAGGTTGTATGTTCTCCCTTGTAAACACTGATTTAAAATGTTTGTTCATAATTTCCGCCATTTCCATTTCCTCAGTGTATTCAACTCCCCCTTGTCTTAATTTCTCCAAATCCTGTTTGTTTTTCAGTTTATTGTTTACAAATCTGTAGAATAGTTTTGGTTGATTTTTACATTTTTCTATGACGTCTTTTTCATATTTTCTCTTTTCCTCTCTGCACGTTTGTACATATTCATTTCTATAACAGGTACATATTTTCCATTTTTCAGGTCTTCTGTCTTTTTTCCATCTGGTCCAGGCTTTGTCTCTTTTGTCTTTTAACTCCCTACAACTTTTGTTGTACCAGCATTTTACATATTCTTTTTCTTGTTTTTGTCTTGGGACATACTTTTCCACTCCTTTTTTGTAAATTTTTGTCAAAATATTCCATTTCTCTTCCACTGATGTTTCTTCTTTGTATATTTCTTCCCAGTTTTCTTGTTGAAAGAATTCTCTTATTTTATCAAAGTTTGTTTTTTCATACATCATTCTTCCTTTTCTATATTGTTCATTTCTTTTGATATATTTTTCTTCATTAAGTTCCAGTTCAATTAATATGTGGTCACTTTTACCTATTGGTGTTTTATATTCAATCTTGTCCACTATTCTAGGTTCAGATGTAATTAATAAGTCTAGTCTCGATGGTTCTTCTTCATTTCTATACCTAGTGTTCTCCTGTATCCATTGTGTCATTGTGTGGTCAATAATCATCTCAAGTAGAGCGTTTCCCCATTAGTCGTCTCCACCCTTTACTGTCATTTCTTCCCAGCAGATTTCTTTGCAATTTAAGTCGCCCATCATAACTATTCTTCCTCCATCTTCCATTATTTTATTTAATGTTATCTTTGTGTCCTCTAACATACTTTTATGTTCACTCTCCTCCCATGAGGCTGTTTTTGGAGGCACAAAATTTATCACAAATTTGCTGCTCTTCTTATCTCTGTCTTCCACTTCTATCATAATCATCTCTACTGTATTCTTTCCATATATGACACCCTTCACGTTTATATCCTTCTTAGTCAGGAACATAACTCCACCCCCTTGCTTTTTCTCTCTGTTTCTAATCCAATAATTGTATGCATCATGTCCTACACTGTTGGGTGGTAGTGGGCCTTTTAATTTTGTTTCTACAATTCCCATTATGTCCGGTTCTTTTTCCTTCAAATAATCATTCAGCTCATTCAATCCTGTTATTAATCCATCTATATTTGTGTAAGACACTCTTAGTTTTCTGCCACTTCCATTGTGTTCTCTGTTTCCCTTATGTTTTTCTTTTGTATGTCGAACTTCCTTAGTTTCATGTTCACTACTCTCCAATAGAATCTCTCTTTCTCTGACTCCGTTCTGTTCTCGTTTTTTGCCTTAGCTTCAAGTCTTTTCTGCTTTTCTTCCTCTCTTTCCTCTTTATTCATTTCCCTTTTTATCCATACCTTTTTATACTGTTCACTTGTTGCTAGTTTCCCTGTTTTGGATAAGATATTCTCTGCCGTTGTTTGTGACTTGAATTTAATCTTAATTGGTCTGGTCTTGTCTGTGCTATACTTTCCGAGTCTAAATTTCTCTTCGATTTGTTTAATAATTTCTGGTTCATCTTCCTGAACTGACTCTAGTAATTGGCTTACTTTTTCATTTTCCTCTTTGATTCATGTGGTTCTATCTGGGTTATGTTTCTCTTCCATTCCTAATATAATTATACATTTCTTCTTGTCTGCTAAATCTCTTACTATATTCTCCTTTTGTCTCATCACTTTAATAACTGAGTCTTCAGTATGTTCTTTCAATTGCTGTTTGACTATGTCAGTGAATGAAACCTTATTTCCTTCTTGGGTTGCTTTCCAATTCTTAGCTTCTTTAGCTATTGCCTCTCTGTTTTCTTTACTATTCTTCTTCAATTCCTCATTCTCCACCTTTACATCTCTTAACTGTCTTTTTAGGTCTTCTATTTCATCAGTTAAGTTTTTGTTCGCCTTCTCTAGTTCTTCCAATCTTTCAACCCTCTGTAAAATGGTGTTAACATGACCGAACCTACGCTCCAAGTCCTCGATCACCTTATCAACCTTCTCCTCTAGTCTTGTCAGTCCCCCCCACCCTCTTTAAATCCCTTGAAAATATTCTCATCACTTTCTACTGTATTGCTCCTATCTATACTTCTAATCTTTACATTCTTATTAGACATTTCGTCGTCTTCCAGCTGGGCTTGTGGTCGTTTGTTTACTTTTCGGCGGTCTGCTTGGGCCAAGTCCTCTACTTCCTCATTTCCTTCCGTTTCCCCAGCAATCCCTCCCCTTCTCCACTTTCCTTACTTTCCCACTACCCCACGAGCAATTTCCCCCCACCCTGTAATTACAATAGGCACTTCTCTTTGCGTTGGGGTCCACAATCTTCAAATTTCTTTAGAACGTCTTCCAAGCCGTCGGTTCGTTGAAGTGTGTATTTACCTAGTTGTATTTTACGGGAAGGGGAGCTATGCTCGTGGGGTCCCGTCTTCATATCTCATATTATCTAAACTATTTTTAAATTCATGTATTGTTTTTGCACACACCACTTTCTCATCTAACTTGTTCCAACTGTCTATTACTCTGTGAGGAAAGCTGTTCTTTTTCAAATATCTTCTATAGCTGTCTTTTTTTTTTTTTTCTTTCCGTGTCCTCTAGTATTTCTGTCATCCCATTTGATCAGATTCTCTCTGTCAGTAATTTCTATGCCTTTCATGATTCTGTAAATAGCTATCAAATCTCCTCTCTTATTTGCTCTAGTGTCTGTAGTTCAAGTTTTTCTAGTCTCTCTTCATTGATAGTTTTGAGAGTGTTGGTTCCAATTTTGTAATTGCTCTTTGTATTCTTTCAAGTTTTTTTTATACATTTTTTTGTACTTGGTGACCATATCGTTGCTGCATATTCCAATCTTGGTCTTATCAGGGTGATTAGGATTTTCTTCACCATTTCTTCATCCAGGTATGTAAATGCAACTTTGATTGTTCTTATTAGATTATAAGTCTCTCCAAAAATCTTATTTATATGTTTCTCAGGTGACATATTATTCATAACAATGACTCCCAGGTCCTTCTCATTTTCGACTTTTTTTATTCCTTCTTCTACCAAATTATATGATCCTGTTATTCTGTTTTTGCTTTTTCCAAATTCCATTATGCTACACTTTTTTGTATTGAACTCCATCTCCCATTTCCTACTCCATTCTTGTAATTTATTTAGATCTCTCTGTAGTGATTCACAATCTTCTTCAGTTTTCACTCTTTTCAGTAGTTTTGCATCATCTGCAAAGAAGCTCATATAGCTTTCAATTCCTTCATCCATATCATTAATATATATAGCAAACATTATTGGGGCCAGAACTGTTCCCTTCGGAACACCGCTTATTACTTCATCCCATTTTGAGTGTTGGTTTCTTATCACTACTCTCATTTTTCTTTCTTGCAAAAAGTCCTCCATCCAATTTAGTAGTTTTCCCTGTATTCCTCCTTCAGTTTCTAATTTCTTGATCAACTTCTTATGTGGTACTTTGTCAAAAGCTTTCTTTAGATCTAAAAATGCACAGTCCGCCCATCCATCTCTTTCCTGTATTATATCTATTAGCCTTGAATAGAAACATATTAAATTGGTGACGCATGATCGTCCTTGTCTGAATCCAAAGTGCCTTGGATTTAACACTTTGTTTTTTTCTAAATATTTTACCCATCTACTTTTGATAATTCTTTCACAAATTTTTGCTATTGTACTTGTTAGAGAGACTGGTCTATAGTTGGTAGGTTCTTCTTTATTTCCTCCTTTGTATATAGGTACTATATTTGCTTTTTTCCAATCTTCTGGAACTTTTCCTTTTTTCAAGGAACTATTTATTATGCTATGTATTTTGTCTGCCAGTTCATTCCTGCATTCTTTCAAAATCCAGTTTGCTATTTCATCTGGTCCATGCGATTTTCTGACATCAAGATTACTCAAGTGTGTTAATATTTCATTCTTTGTTACTTCTATTTCTTTCATAGGGGGGACTTTCTCTTTCCATTCGTTCTCTTCAGGTTGTATGTTCTCCCTTGTATACACTGATTTAAAATGTTTGTTCATAATTTCCGCCATTTCCATTTCCTCAGTGTATTCAACTCCCTCCTGTCTTAATTTCTCCAAGTCTTGTTTGTTTTTCAGTTTATTGTTTACAAATCTGTAGAATAGTTTTGGTTGATCTTTACACTTTTCTATGATATCTTTTTCATATTTTCTCTTTTCTTCTCTGCACATTTGTACATATTCATTTCTATAACAGGTATATATTTTCCATTTTTCAGGTCTTCTGTCTTTTTTCCATCTGGTCCAGGCTTTGTCTCTTTTGTCTTTTAACTCCCTACAGCTTTTGTTGTACCAGCATTTTACATATTCTTTTTCTTGTTTTTGTCTTGGGACATACTTTTCCACTCCTTTTTTGTAAATTCTTGTCAAAATATTCCATTTCTCTTCCACTGATGTTTCTTCGTTGTATATTTCTTCCCAGTTTTCCTTTTGAAAGAATTCTCTTATTTTATCAAAGTTTGTTTTTTCATACATCATTCTTCCTTTTCTGTATTGTTCATTTCTTTTCATATATTTTTCTTCATTAAGTTCCAGTTCAATCAATATGTGGTCACTTTTACCTATTGGTGTTTTATATTCAATTTTGTCCACTGTTCTAGGTTCGGATGTAATTACTAGGTCTAGTTTCGATGGCTCTTCTTCATTTCTATACCTAGTGTTCTCCTGTATCCATTGTGTCATTGTATGGTCAGTAACCATCTCGAATAGAGCGTTTCCCCATGAGCCGTCTCCACCCTTAACTGTCATTTCTTCCCAGCAGATTTCTTTGCAATTAAAGTCGCCCATCATAACTATTTTTCCTCCCTCTTCCATTATCTTGTTTAATGTTATCTTTGTGTCCTCTAACATACTTTTATGTTCACTCTCTTCCCATGAGGCTGTTTTTGGGGGCACATAATTTATCACAAACTTTCTGCTCTTCTTATCTCTGTCTGCTACTTCCATCATTATAATTTCTACTGTATTCTTTCCATATGTGACACCCTTCACGTTTATATCCTTCTTAGTCAGGAACATAACTCCACCCCCTTCCTTTTTCACTCTGTTTCTAATCCAATAATTATATGCATCATGTACTACACTGTTGGGTGGTAGTGGACCTTTTAATTTTGTTTCTACAATTCCCATTATGTCTGGTTCTTTTTCTTTCAAATAATCATTTAGTTCATTCAATCCTGTTATTAATCCATCTATATTTGTGTAAGACACTCTTAGTTTTCTGCCACTTCCATTGTGTTCTCTGTTTCCCTTTTGTTTTTCTCCTGTATGTCGACTTTCCTTAGTTTCATATTCACTACTCTCCAATAGAATCTCTCTTTTTCTGACTCCGTTCTTATCTCATTTTTTTTCTTTGCTTCAAGTCTTTTCTGTTTTTCTTCCTCTCTTTCCTCTTTATTCATTTCCATTTTTATCCATACCTTTTTATACTGTTCACTTGTTGCTAGTTTCCCTGTTTTGGATAAGATATTCTCAGCCGTAGTTTGTGACCTGAATTTAATCTTGATTGGTCTGGTCTTGTCTGTACTATATTTCTCTAGCCTGAATTTCTCTTCGATTTGTTTCATTATTTCTGGTTCATCTTCCTGAACTAATTCTAGTAAATTTCTTACTTTTTCATTTTCCTCTTTGATTCATGTGGTTCTATCTGGGTTATGTTTCTCTTCCATTCCTAATATAATTATACATTTCTTTTTGTCTGCTAAGTCTCTTACTATATTCTCCTTCTGTCTCATCACTTTAATAACTGAGTTTTCAGTTTGTTTATTCATTTGTTGTCTGATTATGTCAGTGAATGCAACCTTGCTATTTTCATGAATTTTTTTTCCAACCCTCCTTGTTCTCCTTATTATTCTCCTTTAAGACTTTATTCTCATCTTTTACTTCTTTTAACTGTTGTTTTAATTCTTCAATTTCCTTAGTTAAGTTTTTGTTCGCTTTCTCTAGTTCTTCCAATTTTTCAACTCTTCGTATAATACTGTCAACATTACCGAACCTACGCTCCAAGTCCTCGATCATCTTATCGACCTTCTCTTCTAGTCTTGTGTCCCCCCCACGCTCTTTAAATCCCTGGAAAATATTCTCATCACTTTCTACTGTATTGCTCTTGTCTATACTTCTAATCTTTACATTTTTATTAGACATTTCGTCATCATCGGGAGGCCTTTTGTTTACCTTTCGCCTGTCTGCCTGGGCCAAGTCTACTCCTTCCTCATTTCCTTCCATTTCCCTCAGTAATCCCTCCCCCTTTCCTCTTTCCCTACTTTCCTACTACTCCACGAGCAATTTCCCCCCCCCCACCCTGTAAATACAATAGGCACTTCTCTTTGTGTTGGGATCCACAAACTTCAATTCTCTTCAGAACGACTTCCAAGCCGTCCATTCGTTGAAGTGTGTGTGTGTGTGTGTGTGTGTGTGTGTATGTGTTTGTATGTGTGTGTGTGTGCGTGTGTGTGTGTGTGTGTGTGTGTGTGTGTGTGTGTGTGTGTGTGTGTGTGTGTGTGTGTGTGTGTGTGTGTGTATTTATATACTTGTATTTTACGGGAAGGGGAAATGTCGTGTGTGCTTATATGTGTACACGTTCACATATGTGTGTGTGTGTGTGTGCGTGTGTGTATTTATATACTTGTATTTTACGGGAAGGGGAGATATCGTCGTGTGTGCTTATATGTGTACACGTTCACATGTGTGTGTGTGTATATGTGTGTGTGTGTGCGTGTGTGTGTATGTGTGTGTGTATTTATATACTTGCATTTTACGGGAAGGGAAATATCGTGGTGTGTGCTTATATGTGTACACGTTCACATATGTGTGCGTATGTGTGTGTGCGTGTGTGTGTGTGTATCTATATATTTGTATTTTACGAGAAGGGGAAATATCGTCGTGTGTGCTTATATGTGTACACGTTCACATGTGTATTTACCTAGTTGTATTTTACGGGAAGGGAAGCTATGCTCGTGGTGTCCTGTCTTCATATCTCATTTTATCTAAACTATTTTTAAATTCATGTATTGTTTTGCACACACCACTTTCTCATCTAACTTCTTCCAACTGTCTATTACTCTGTGAGGAAAGCTGTTCTTTTTCAGATCTCTTCTATAGCTGTCTTTTTTTATTTTCTCTCCGTGTCCTCTTGTATTTCTATCATCCCATTTTATCAGATTCTCTCTATCAGTAATTTCTATGCCTTTTATGATTCTGTAAATAGCTATCAAATCTCCTCTCTCTCTTCTTTTGCTAGTCTCTCTTCATATGATAGTTTTGAGAGTGTTGGTGCCAATTTTGTAATTGCTCTTTGTATTCTTTCAAGTTTTTTTTTTATACATATTTTTGTACTTGGTGACCATATCGTTGCTGCATATTCCAATCTTGGTCTTATCAGGGTGATTAGAATTTTCTTCACCATTTCTTCATCCAGGTATATAAATGCAACTTTGATTGTTCTTATTAAGTTATAAGTTTCTCCAAAAATCTTATTTATATGTTTCTCAGGTGACATATTATTCATGACAATGACACCAGGTCCTTCTCATTTTCTACTTTTTTTTTTTATTCCTTCTTCTCCCAATTTATATGATCCTGTTATAAGTTTCTCCAAAAATCTTATTTATATGTTTCTCAGGTGAAATATTATTCATAACAATGACACCAGGTCCTTCTCATTTTCTACTTTTTTTTTTATTCCTTCTTCTCCCAATTTATATGATCCTGTTATTATGTTTTTGCTTTTTTCAAATTCCATTATACTACACTTTTTTGTATTGAACTCCATCTCCCACTTCCTACTCCATTCCCATACATTATTTAGATCACTCTGTAGTGATTCACAATCTTCTTCCGTGTTCACTTTTTTCAATAGTTTTGCATCATCTGCAAAGAAGCTCATATAGCTTTCAATTCCTTCATCCATATAATTAATATATATAGCAAACATTATTGGGGCCAGAACTGTTCCTTTCGGAACACCGCTTATTACTTCATCCCATTTTGAGTGTTTGTCTCTTATCACTACTCTCATTTTTCTTTCTTGCAAAAAGTCTTCCATCCATTTAAGCAGTTTGCCCTGTATTTCTCCTTCAGTTTCTAATTTCTTAAGCAACTTCTTATGTGGTACTTTGTCAAAAGCTTTTTTTAGGTCTAGAAATGCACAATCAGCCCATCCATCTCTTTCTTGTATTATATTTATTAGCCTTGAATAGAAACATATTAAATTGGTGACGCATGATCATCCTTGTCTGAATCCAAATTGCCTTGGATTTAGCACGTTTTTTTTTTTCTAAATATTTTACCCATCTACTTTTGATAATTCTTTCACAAATTTTTGCTATTGTACTTGTTAGAGAGACTGGTCTATAGTTGGTAGGGTCTTCTTTATTTCCCCCTTTATATATAGGTACTATATTTGCTTTTTTCCAATCTTCTGGAACTTTTCCTTCTTTCAAGGAACTGTTTATTATGCTATGTATTTTGTCTGCCAGTTCATTCCTGCATTCTTTCAAAATCCAGTTTGCTATTTCATCTGGTCCATGCGATTTTCTGACATCAAGATTACTCAAGTGTTTCATTATTTCATTCTTTGTTACTTCTATTTCTTTCATAGGGGGGACTTTCTCTTTCCATTCGATCTCTTCCGGTTGTATGTTCTCCCTTGTAAACACCGATTTAAAATGTTTGTTCATAATTTCCGCCATTTCTATTTCCTCTGTGTATTCAACTCCTCGTTGTTTTAATTTCTCCAAATCTAGTTTGTTTTTCAGTTTGTTGTTTACAAATCTGTAAAATAGATTTGGTTGATCTTTACATATGTCTATGCCATCTTTTTCATATTTTCTCTTTTCCTCTCTGCACGCTTGTACATATTCATTTCTATAACAAGTATATATTTTCCATTTTTCAGGTCCTTTGTCTTTTTTCCATCTGGTCCAAGCTTTGTGTCTTTTGTCTTTTAACTCCTACAACTTTTGTTGTACCAGCATTTTACATATTTTTTTTTCTTGTTTTTGTCTTGGGACATACTTTTCCATTCCTTTTCTATAAATTTTTGTCAAAATATTCCATTTCTCTTCTACTGTTGTTTCTTCTTTATATATTCCTTCCCAGTTTTCTTGTTGAAAGAATTCTCTTATTTTATCAAAGTTTGTTTTTTCATACATCATTCTTCCTTTTCTATATTGTTCATTTCTTTTCATGTATTTTTTCTCATTTAGTTCTAGTTCTATCAATATGTGGTCACTTTTACTTGTTGGTGCCTGGTATTCTATCTTTTCCACTATTTCAGGTTCTGATGTGATTATTAGGTCTAGTCTCGATGTTTCTTCTTCATTTCTATACCTAGTGTTCTCTTGAATCCATTGTCTCATTGTGTGGTCAATAATCATCTCAAGTAGAACATTTCCCCATGAGTCTTCTCCACCCTTTACTGTCATCTCTTCCCAGCAGATTTCTTTGCAATTAAAGTCTACCATCATAACTATTCTTCCTCCATCTTCCATTATCTTATTTAGTGTTATTCTTGTGTCTTCTAACATACTTTTATGTTCACTCTCTTCCCACGAGGCTGTTTTTGGGGGCACGTAGTTTATTACAAACTTTCTGCTCTTCTTATCTCTGTCTTCTATTTTCATCATAATCATCTCTACTCTGTTCTTTCCATATGTGACACTCTTCACGTTTATATCCTTCTTAGTCAGGAACATAACTCCACCCACTTGTTTTATCTCTCTGTTTCTAATCCAATGGTTATATGCATTGTGTCCTATGCTGTTGGGTGGTAGTGTACCTTTTAATTTTGTCTCAATAATTCCCATTATGTCCGGATCTTTTTCCTTCAGATACTCGTTCTGTTCATTTAGTCCTGTTATTAATCCATCTATATTTGTGTAGGATACTCTTAACTTTCTGTTATTTCCATTGTATTCTCTGTTTCTTTTTTGTTTCTCTCTGTTATGGTCCATTTCTTCAATTTCATATTCACTACTCTCCAGTAGAATTCTTGTTTTCTGACTCCGTTCTGGTTTCGTTTTTTTCTTTAGCTTTTTGCCTTTTCATTTTTTCTTCCTCTCCTTCCTCTTTATTCATTTCTCTTTTTATCCATATCTTTTTATATTGTTCACTTGCTGCTAGCTTCACTGTTTTTGCTAAGATATTCTCTGCTGTCGTTTGTGATCTGAATTTAATCTTATTTGGTCTGGTCTTATCTGTACTATACTTTCCGAGTATAAACTTCTCTTCAATTTGTTTCATTATTTCAGGTTCATCTTCTTGAACTGATTTTAGTAATATACTTACTTTTTCATTTTCCTCCTTGATTCTTGTAGTTTTATCTGGGTTATGTTTCTCTTCCATTCCTAATATAATTATACATTTCTTTTTATCTGCTAAGTCTCTTACAATATTCTCCTTCTGTCTCATCACTTTGATAATTGAGTCTTCAGTTTGTTCTTTCATTTGCTGTTTAATTATATCAGTAAATGCAACTTTACTATATTCCTGTATCTTCCTCTACCCCTGTGCCTCTTTTGCTAATTTTTCTTTATTTACTGTTCCTTTTTAATTCTTCATTCTCCTCTTTTACTTCTCTTAACTGTCTTTTTAGTTCTTCTATTTCATCAGCTAACTTCTTGTTCGCCTTCTCTAGGTCCTCCAATCTTTTAACCCTTTCAGCAATTTTTGACATTTTACCGAACCTAACCTCCCAATGTTCGGTCATTTGTTCAAGTTTTTCCTTCAGTTTTGCCAGTCGGGGGAGGTTGGCATCCGCCCCCTCATTAAATCCTTGGAAATTATTATCTTCACCTTCCATTGAACTGCTTTTATCTATGTTTCTAATCTTTACATTTTTGTTAATCCCATCATCATAATCCAAACCATCGGTTCGGCGTTTGTTTACAAGCCGTCTGGCCTCTTGGACCAAGTCCTCCCCTTCCTCATTTCCTTCCATTTCCCTCAGTAATCCCTCCCCTTCTCCTTTTTCTTCACTTTCCCACTACACCACGAGCAATCCCCCTGTAAATACAATAGGTACTTCCTTTGTGTTGAGATCCACGAGAATTTCACTCTTTCTTCAGAACGTCAATCTTCGCCGTGCATCTAACGTACGTGTGTGTGTGTGTATGTGTGTGATTCATCTTGGTCTTTTGGATCACGTGTTGGACTCGTGATCGACAGCTATTTCCCTCTCGGAAGAAAGCTCGGAGCTCGTATGTCCGATCTATGAACTTACACGCACACACATCCATAACTCCCCGCCCACGAGAGTTGAAATAACGACTCGAAGCGAAGCGATACTGAAAAAAATTCAATCCTGAACAGGATTCGAACCAGGTTTTGCCAATATCGTCGCATGTCTAGTCTGACTCTCTACCAACTGCGCCACCGAGTCATGTATACAGCATCGTGCGTGTGTGTCGTTATATACTTACATTTTACGGGAAGGGGAGCTATCATCGTGTGTGCTTATATGTGTACACGTTCACATGTATGTGTGTGTGTGTGTGTGTGTGTGTGTGTGTGTGTGTGTGTGTGTGTGTGTGTGTGTGTGTGTGTGTGTGTGTGTGTTTATATACTTGTATTTTACGGGAAGGGGGGATATCGTCGTGTGTGCTTATATGTGTACACGTTCACATGTATTTACCTAGTTGTATTTACCTAGTTGTATTTTACGGGAAGGGGAGCTATGCTCGTGGGGTCCCGTCTTCATATCTCATTTTATCTAAACTATTTTTGAATTCATGTATTGTTTTTGCACACACCACTTTCTCATCTAACTTGTTCCAACTGTTTATTACTCTGTGAGGAAAGCTGTTCCTTTTCAAGTCTCTTCTATAGCTGTCTTTTTTTATTTTCTTTCCGTGCCCTCTTGTATTTCTGTCATCCCATTTTATCAGATTCTCTCTATCAGTAATTTCTATGCCTTTCATGATTCTGTAAATAGCTATCAAATCTCCTCTCTCTCTTCTTTGCTCTAGTGTCTGTAGTTCAAGTTTTGCTAGTCTCTCTTCATATGATAGTTTTGAGAGTGTTGGTGCCAGTTTTGTAATTGCTCTTTGTATTCTTTCAACTTTTTTTTATACATTTTTTTGTACTTGGTGACCATATCGTTGCTGCATATTCCAATCTTGGTCTTATCAGGGTGATTAGGATTTTCCTCACCATTTCTTCATCCAGGTATGTAAATGCCACTTTGATTGTTCTTATTAAATTATAAGTATCTCCAAAAATCTTATTTATATGTTTCTCAGGTGACATATTATTCATAACAATGACTCCCAGGTCCTTCTCATTTTCTACTTTTTTTATTCCTTCTTCTCCCAATTTATATGATCCTGTTATTCTGTTTTTGCTTTTTCCAAATACCATGATACTACACTTTTTTCTATTGAACTCCATCTCCCACTTCCTACTCCATTCCTGTACTATATTTAGATCTCTCTGTAGTGATTCACAATCTTCTTCAGTTTTCACTCTTTTCAGTAGTTTTGCATCATCTGAAAAGAAGCTCATATAGCTTTCAATTCCTTCATCCATATCATTAATATATATAGCAAACATTATTGGGGCCAGAACTGTTCCCTGCGGAACACCGCTTATTACTTCATCCCATTTTGAGTGTTGGTTTCTTATCACTACTCTCATTTTTCTTTCTTGCAAAAAGTCCTCCATCCAATTTAGTAGTTTGCCCTGTATTCCTCCTTCAGTTTCTAATTTCTTAAGCAACTTCTTATGTGGTACTTTGTCAAAAGCTTTCTTTAGGTCTAGAAATGCACAGTCCGCCCATCCATCTCTTTCTTGTATTATATCTATTAGCCTTGAATAGAAACATATTAAATTGGTGACGCATGATCGTCCTTGTCTTAATCCAAAGTGCCTTGGATTTAACACTTTGTTTTTGTTTTCTAAATATTTTACCCATCTACTTTTGATAATTCTTTCACAAATTTTTGCTATTGTACTTGTTAGAGACTGGTCTATAGTTTGTAGGGTCTTCTTTATTTCCTCCTTTATATATAGGTACTATATTTGCTTTTTTCCAATCTTCTGGAACTTTTCCTTCTTTCAAGGAACTGTTTAGTATGCTATGTATTTTGTCTGCCAGTTCATTCCTGCATTCTTTCAAAATCCAGTTTGCTATATCATCTGGTCCATGCGATTTTCTGACATCAAGATTACTCAAGTGTGTTAATATTTCATTCTCTTCAGGTTGTATGTTCTCCCTTGTAAACACTGATATAAAATGATTGTTCATAATTTCCGCCATTTCCATTTCCTCAGTGTATTCAACTCCCTCCTGTCTTAATTTCTCCAAGTCTTGTTTATTTTTCAGTTTATTGTTTACAAATCTGTAGAATAGTTTTGGTTGATCTTTACACTTATCTATGACATCTTTTTCATATTTCCTCTTTTCCTCTCTGCACGTTTGTACATATTCATTTCTATAACAGGTATATATTTTCCATTTTTCAGGTCTTCTGTCTTTTTTCCATCTGGTCCAGGCTTTGTCTCTTTTGTCTTTTAACTCCCTACAACTTTTGTTGTACCAGCATTTTACATATTCTTTTTCTTGTTTTTGTCTTGGGACATACTTTTCCACTCCTTTTTTGTAATTTTTTGTCAAAATATTCCATTTCTCTTCTACTGTTGTTTCTTCTTTGTATATTTCTTCCCAGTTTTCTTGTTGAAAGAATTCTCTTATTTGATCAAAGTTTGTTTTTTCATACATCATTCTTCCTTTTCTATATTGCTCATTTCTTTTCATATATTTTTCTTCATTAAGTTCCAGTTCAATCAATATGTGGTCACTTTTACTTATTGGTGTTTTATATTCAATCTTGTCCACTATTCTAGGTTCAGATGTAATTATTAAGTCTAGTCTCGATGGTTCTTCTTCATTTCTATACCTGGTGTTCTCCTGTATCCATTGTGTCATTGTATGGTCAGTAATCATCTCAAGTAGAGCGTTTCCCCATGAGCCGTCTCCACCCTTTACTGTCATTTCTTCCCAGCAGATTTCTTTGCAATTAAAGTCGCCCATTATAACTATTCTTCCTCCATCTTCCATTATTTTATTTAATGCTATCTTTGTGTCCTCTAACATACTTTTATGTTCACTCTCCTCCCATGAGGCTGTTTTCGGAGGCACATAATTTATCACAATCTTTCTTCTCTTCTTATCTCTGTCTTCCACTTCTATCATAATCATCTCTACTGTATTCTTTCCATATATGACACCCTTCACGTTTATATCCTTCTTAGTCAAGAACATAACTCCACCCCCTTGCTTTTTCTCTCTGTTTTTAATCCAATAATTATATGCATTATGTCCTATACTGTTGGGTGGTAGTGGGCCTTTTAATTTTGTTTCTACAATTCCCATTTTGTCCGGTTCTTTTTCTTTCAAATACTCATTCAGCTCATTCAATCCTGTTAGTAATCCATCTATATTTGTGTAAGACACTCTTAGTTTTCTGCCACTTCTATTGTGTTCTCTGTTTCCCTTTTGTTTTTCGCTTGTATGTCGAACTGCCTTAGTTTCATATTCACTACTCTCCAATAGAATCTCTCTTTCTCTGACTCCGTTCTGCTCTCGTTCATTTTCTTAGCTTCAAGTCTTTTCTGCTTTTCTTCCTCTCTTTCCTTTTTATTCATTTCCCTTTTTATCCATTCCTTTTTATATTGTTCACTTGTTGCTAGTTTCCCTGTTTTGGATAAGATATTCTCTGCCGTCGTTTGTAACCTGAATTTAATCTTAATTGGTCTGGTCTTATCTTTACTATACTTTCCGAGCCTGAATTTTTCCTCAATTTCCTTCATAATTTCTGGTTCATCTTCCTGAACTAATTTTAGTAAACTGCTTACTTTTTCATTTTCCTCATTGGTTCTTGAGGTTCTATCTGGGTTATGTTTCTCTTCCATTCCTTATATAATTATACATTTCTTTTTGTCAGCTAAGTCTCTTACTATATTCTCCTTCTGTCTCATCACTTTAATAACTGAGTCTTCAGTTTGTTCTCTCATTTGCTGTTTAATTATATCAGTAAATGCAACTTTACTGTTTTCTTTTATCGACTTCCATCCCTCTCTGTTTTCTTTACTATTCCTCTTCAATTCCTCATTCTCCACCTTTACTTCTTTTAACTGTCTTTTTAGTTTTTCTATTTCATCAGTTAAGTTTTTGTTCGCCTTCTCTAGTTCTTCCAATTTTTCAACTCTTTGTAGAATGTTGTTAACATGACCGAACCTACGCTCCAAGTCCTCGATCATCTTATCGACCTTCTCTTCTAGTCTTCTCTTCTAGTCTTGTGTCTCTTCTAGTCTTGTGTCCCCCCCACTCTCTTTAAATCCCTGGAAAATATTCTCATCACTTTCTACTGTATTGCTCTTATCTATACTTCTAATCTTTACATTTCTATTAGACATTTCATCGTCGCTCAGGTGATCGGGGGGTCGTTTGTTTACCTTTCGCCTGTCTGCCTGGGCCAAGTCTACTCCTTCCTCATTTCCTTCCATTTCCCCAGCAATCCCTCCCCTTCTCCTCTTTCCCTACTTTCCCACTACCCCACGAGCAATTTCCCCCACCCTGCAAATACAATAGGCACTTCTCTTTGCTTTGGGATCCACGAAACTTCAATTTTCTTCAGAACGTCTTCTATGCCGTCCGTTCGTTGAAGTGTGTGTGTGTGTGTGTGTGTGTGTGTGTGTGTGTGTGTGTGTGTGTGTGTGTGTGTGTGTGTGTGTGTGTGTGTGTGTGTGTGTATTTGCAGGGATACGATGAAAATTAACATTTGGCTTAATTCCTCTTTGGTTTGAGCCACAACCCTTAATGGCACAATAAGCCATATTGTCAAGATCTATAGATGTAGGCATAAGTGCATAAATTCAATAATCAATTACTTGAAAAGTACGCATTTGCGATGGAAATGATGTACACCATCGTTCATATCACAACATTTTTCACCAGAAACACATAAGCCACATATCAAAATTATTGGTTGGGTGAAACTATAAATTGTCCGATCTATATATACCGGTATATATAGATCTTCATTGTCAGAATATAATTAATTGCGTGGAGCGGTGCGAGCGGATGCAGTAACATGTCCATGCAACGAACCAGCTACAACTAACAGCGATGGGACGCGCGAGCCCCACTTTGAGCAGCCAGGTGACGTTACGGGCCCGCTTTGCCAACACTCTCAAAATTCGGTCGGAAGTGGTTAGACTTGGTATATATAGACCTTGATGTCACTAAACCCCCGTAACGTCCTTGCGCAACGCTGGCTTTCAAATTTATACATAGACCGATAAACATCCAAAGTATTAATTGAATAAATTAAATAAACACCTCCATTTTACACCTTCTGTTGACACACAGTCACAGGAGCTGTAATATTCCTGTCAAGTTCGATATTCATCGTTTCCATCATTCCATCAGTTTGGTGGTTTCTCCCTCTGCTGTGTTGCCAAACAGTAGGATAATTATGATTTCAACTGTAGACTAACGCAATAATACCATCTCTTCTCTCCTTTCCCCTTCTTTTATTTTCCCCTCTACTTTTGAACATCGAATTATTGAAATAAGGATATTCAAAGTTGGAGAAAAAAAAAGTTTCACGTTTCAAACATGTTTAGCTGTATGTATTGTACTCGTATCGATAAGATCGGTTCCAGAACCAGAGTAATGTCCATCGCAATAATCGCATAGCAGTACCAGTATGTAGTAAAACCAAGAGGTACTTATGTCAGTAATTTCTATTATTAAAAACAATGTATTAGGTCATGTAAGAAGAACCTTAACTCCAATTGAACATTATTTTCATTTCTTAGGGCAGCCATGATTTCTTTAATAAAACAAAAATCTTTTAGTTGTAACTTTTGATTATGGCTGTAATGAAAAAAAGAAATTTCATCATAGGGTGTCTTTATTTTTTTATAGAAAAAGCTATAAATGTGAAAAGTCTTACATTATATTTTTTATTATTATTTTCTCTATATTTACTGTTTCCTTTCAAGAAATTTGCCTAAACTTCTTTTATAAAGTATTCTATTTTATTTTCATTTTTTACTTGCAAAACTATATATGTAAAAAAATCTTTCATTATATACATTTTTTATTATTAGGTTTATTATTTTTGTTTTTGAAATGTACTTATTACTTATTTGCAAAGATATATATTATGCCAAATGTCTAACATTATAGAATTTTTTATACTGAATTTTCTTCAATATTCTTTCAAATTTTTTGTCTTTACTTCAGTTATAAAGTATTATTGAAGAGGTCAAAGATAGGAAAGCCACAATATAACATATATCTTTATTCTTTGATATAAACCAGTTATAATGATATAAGTCTACTCAAGATTGGAGCATATGTGTGTTGTATAGGCTTTATAAAATATGTAGGCCATAATCAGTTAATTACATGAAGGGGAGTCGGAGTCGGAAGTGCCAAAAATAGAGGAGTCGGAGTCGGAGTCGGTGGTGTCAAAAATAGAGGAGTCGGAGTCGGAGTCGGTGGTGCCAAAAATAGAGTCGGAGTCGGTGGTGCCAAAAAATAGAGGAGTCGGAGTTGGAGGTTTTGTGTTTCGACTCCACAGCCCTAGTTCCACCTACTTTAAAATGATACGCCTATTCCTATGGTTGGCAGCAAATGCATCGATAATCTAACATATTTGCTCTTTAGGAATTTATGTTTAATACTCCAAAATTACTGGTACATTTGTCACCGCTACTGTTACGCAAGTAGGTTTTCAGTTGCTTTAGGCACGAAAAGCTTCTTTCACATGATGCTGAGTTATCTGGAATAATACGCACTAGCTTATGCAAATCTATGAATGCATCTTTGTACGGTTGGAGCATGATGGCAAGTTGCATAGGTGTGTCCACTTCCATTCCCTGCTCCTGCTTTCTGGCAATCAACCTTCTTAGTTGGTGCAGCTCTACAGATAGATCTTTGTCCTCCACCCAGTAATTTGCAGCCATTCCTGATAGCTTTTCCTTGTTCAAAAAGGTTGGATGATTGGGGTTGAGGGCAGATATTCCAATAAGTACCTGACATGCATCGTCAGAAAACCTTCTTTTCAACTCACCGAGAAACTTGTCTATCACAGAGTAGTAAATCCATCTCTTGGTAACATCGGAGTCATTCGAATCATCATCTTGTCCTATGCCGGATGTTATGACAAACTCATCCAAGTATCGTGGGGTTGCCATTGCCTCTGACGCGCAAGTTGTCTGCGAGTCCCTACAGTCTGGCACAATTCTTCAGCATGATTTCGTAGTTGCTCCCAACTCTCTTCGTTTCTTATCTTTGTGAGACTAGACATCACCGCTTCAACCAAATCAACTGCTGAGGCAAGCTGGAGATCAGGGGACTGGAGTTGATCTAACAAGGTTTTCGTCAAATGCAGCAAACTCTCCATGAACACTAGATTCGTCACAAAATGGTGATCCAGAAGGGCAGTGAGTGACCTTGCTCCACTGGCCCTGTCCACATTTTCCTCTTCCATTAGATGTTTTAGGGTTGCAACTATGGCAGGTAAAGTCCTCTTAATAGCTTGGCAAGCTGAGTGTTGGCCTGCCCATCTGGTCTCCGATAACCGTTTGAGTTCTATATGTGGTCTTTCTAGGTTCAGCTCCTTTTGGAATTTTAGAAATTCCTGATGCACCACTGGCGAGGAGAAAAAGTTGTACAGTGATTGGATTGTGACGAAAAATTCAGAGATTGACCTAATATTGTTTACATAGTCAACTAAAACGAGGTTTAGCCTATGAGCATAGCAGTGGATGTATACAGCCAGTGAAACATCTCTTCTGAATCTTTCTTGGACCCCATTGGTGCAACCCGACATAACTGCCACTCCATCATATCACTGACCGACACAGGTACTGTGGTCAATTTTACATTTGGCTAAAGTTTCTTTTATCTTCTGGAGTAACGATTCTGCATCAAGGCCTTCAGCTGGTGTGAAATCCAAGAATTCATCATGAAGCTCCTGATCATGGAGATACCTCGCAACAATAGAGATCTGCTCCTTCTTCGCTATATCCTTCATTTCGTCCACCATGATGGCAAAGTTCTCTGCTTGTTTCACCTCATCACTTATCTCCTTTCTGATCATACCTGCCATTATTTCAAATAATTCATTCTGTATATCGTGGAGAGTATATTTTGCATTCCCCGGATCGTTAATTTTTTTTTTTTTTTTTTTTTTTGTAACTGTATGATCATATTTGGGTAGCACATTAAGTAATTCCAAAAAGTTTCCTCGATTGTCGGATTCAACTCCTTCTCTGTGCCCTCTCTGGGCAACATTTTGACATGCTGTATAGAGAAGTACATCAATAACTGCTCTAATGTACGGCCAATTTTCCGCCACTGTCTTGTCATGCCCGGCATCAATGGCTTGATAAATTGTTGCCCCTGTAACTTTCTGTAATTTGAATTCTCCCCAAGCTTGCATCGCAAATTTATGACAAGCTGAAGTATCATGAGCCTTCAGAGACATGGTTGCCTTCTTCCAATTCTTGAATCCGTTGTGGGTGAATGATTGTTCAGCTCGACCAAGATTGGAAGTTATAAAATGACGACACGCAAAACAGTAAGCTGCATCTTTGACCACGAAATATTCAAGCCAAGAATATTGTTGGTACCATCGTTTATTGAATGATCTTGTCTGACCACCTTGCATGTGTAAAAGATATTTCTTCAAATCAGGACAGGTAGGCCCACTATCTGGCAGCAGGCTGATGTCATTTGGCCCTGGAGGACGTCTTGTGTTTTTCTGGGTACTGTCATCATCCACATTCTCTTCCAACTCCGGATTTTCAGTAGAACGAGAAGTATATGGTTTTTTATCGTCATCATTAACTCGTTGCCTCTTGTGGGGATTTAGGAAGTAATCCATGACCTATACAGAAAAATAGAACACATTATTAAAAAAGATGGGGTGGGCGAATTTTTCTTTAAGTACTATAGGCCCTATACATAACAGACTAACAATCAGAAATTGTGTTAATCTTCGTGGCTCATTCGGCCCTCGCTAGCAATGGCTGATTTGGACCACTTATACATTTGAAACACAATGGCAAAAGCCGACAAGACTGTGAGAATCAACACCGTGTGAGATCGAAACCTTTATTGGTACGACGTTTCGCTTGTTACAGCTTTTTCAAGTACAGACATATGGCAAACACTCTGAGTACATATAGGCTGACGGGGAAGGAACTGGGAGAGGTTATCAGGATGGGTGGGTGGTAGGTGGAGGGGCGGAGGGGTGTGTGTGAGAAGGGGACGGGTGGGACTTGGTGGAGATAAAGGAGGGCACTTCGGACAGTTTGTTGAAGTGGACTAAGGGGGACATTTCATACATTTGTATAATGCGGGTAACAGATGGATGATAGGAGGGGCGATGTTGAACATGCCTCTGTTCTGCTCAATGGTTTTGAAGCTTTGAATGGCGGCCGCTTCCAGGCATTTCCTCCTCACCCTGTCTGGTTCACTAAAAAGAAGCTCTGCGTTATCCCAATCCATCATGTGGTCGTTGGTGTTCCGGTGGATAACACAGGCATTGGTGGTGATGTTGTTCCGGGAATCGTAGCGATGCTCCCGGATCCGGGTCTTCAGGTCACGGGAGGTCTCGCCGATATATACTTTATCACATCCAGCATAGGGTATGCGGTAGACACCAGCGTTTTTCCCCACATCTCGTCCTGGCTGTCACTCCTTCTAGAGAGCTCTTTGATAGTCCTGCTGGACTGGCCCACTACTTGAATGTTGCAACGCCTACCTTCTTCATTGGCGACTTCAACTGCAGGCATGCTGCTTGGAGCCCTGGAACGCACAACAGCAGCTCAGTGAGTCGGCAACTGCACTCTCTTACTATACTTCACCGGCTGAAGTTCCTAGGTCCGGATTTTCCCACATTCATAGGTTATGGATTGCAGGGTAAGCCCTACCTGGTGTTCTCCAACAACCGAGCTTTTTTCCTCAACTCTACTATCTCACCCGGTGCCCCCACCCTCTCAGACCACATACCCTTAATCCTTCGCATCTCCACCTCACCCACCCTTATCCCCAGTGAGCCTCGGTTACGTTACAGTCAGGCCGACTGGGAAGGTTTCAAAAACACTCTCACGACATACACCAACACAAACATGAACAACGCTCCACATGCGGCAATAGACCAGGAATGGCGCTCACTTACAAAGTTTGTCAAAAACGCTGTAAAAAGGCACATTCCTAGTACAAAGCACCGAAAGGTTGCCACGTTCACCGCTTCTATGCGCACTAACAGACTACGCATTGCACTACAGAACAGATTTACAGATCTAATACAAGCACGCCTAGAGGTCCGTGTCGCCATCCTACGTGACATGCAATGGTTACAGAGCAGCCTGAGGAAGTCCCTCTACATCGATTCACATCGTGAGGAGGAGCAACTGATGGCCTTGCTCTCCGGCGCCTGTGAGACGGACCCTTCCAAATTCTGGAGGACCCTCAAACGTCAGCTGGAGGAGTGCTCTGTGCCTCCACTGAAGGTCATCAACCATCTTAACCATTCTGCACATTCCCCCCAACACCAAGCTGACCTTCTGGCGTCAGCATGGAGTGAGGTCTTTAAACCCCATCCTGTACAAGGACCACATTGCTTTAGCACCTTGCACAGTGTTAACTCCTTCATGAACAGATGTAGTGACCTCATTCCCGACGAGACTGTTGATCTCTCTCAGTTAGATGAAGATGATCCCCTTATCTGCCCCATCGTTTTGGAGGAGGTAAAGGGGGTTATCTCGGCTTTAAAACAAAAATCCCCTGGCCCCTCAGTCATCGATGCACACATACTCAAACGTATGCCAGACAACATAATCTCACACATGACGACACTATACAATAGCTCACTAGCCTCTGGGTACTTCCCACAACTATCCAAGGCCTCCCACACCATCCTAATTCCTAAACCCCCAGAAACCCGCCTCCGCCCCCCTTTCATACCGGCCGATCTCCCTTCTAGAGTACTTTGGTAAGGTGTTTGAGCACGTCCTATGCCGCCTCCTGACCGTGTACCTAGAGACGGAGAATGTGCTGAGGGATTGCAAATTTGGTTTTCGGCCGGGGCGCGGTGCAGACGACGTAATATCCATGATCACTCAATGGGTTCAAAGACCGCCAGACGGTCGCCCTGGTAAGGCCATTTTGGTTTGTAAGGATGTGGAGAAGGCATTCGATACTGTCTGGCATGAAGGCCATAAGTACAAATTGTTCCACAATTTCGACTTTGCCCTGCCGTTCACAAGGTTGCTCTGTAACTACCTGGACGGCAGGACAATAAGAATTAAGTGGCGTAGCTGTCTGTCCCAACCTTTTGTGCCGAAGGCTGGAGTTCCGCAAAGGTCAGTCCTTGCCCCCACTCTGTACAATCTATATACGAATTACCTGCCAGAGCCAGCTTATCCACGCAACCAGGCTCTAACTCTTTCATATGCGGACGACACTAACCACATCAGCAGATACAAAACGCTGCAGGGAGCGTTACACGTAATGCAAAACATCCTAGACGGGGCACACGCGTGGGAGCAACATTGGCGCATTAAGACCAACGCGTCGAAATGCAATGCTGTATACTTCTGCTGCAAGCGAACCAACAGAACAATCACAAACACTCCTCTTAAAATAAACAACACAAACATCCCAGTGAAGGACCATACCTGTGTGCTGGGTAGCACACTTGATAGTGGCCTTACCTGGGCCCCACACTTCCGCAAATAGGGAGCGAAGGCTAGGGCTGTACTGGGAAAGCTAAGATGTTTCAAAACTGCAACACTGACCACCAAACGTCGATTGTACCTAGCCCTCGTCAGACCGATTCTGTGCCAGTCCCCGGGACTAAGCCAGCTGACATGTCCCACTAATAACTACGAGCATCAGAAGGTTCAGAATGCCGCTGTCAAGTTCATCACGGGTTCGCGATGGAGCGAATTCAGAACTACTGAGTCTCTACACCGAATTTCCAACATCCGTCCACTCAACCAACACAAACACAAACTTCACTCAAGACACCTAGAAAAACTGCACGACAGACACAAACACCTGATACAACACATTACACCTAGACCACACCGTACAGACTATCTGTCAGCTGCGCCCGTCCCACGTGCGGTGTACACGATAAGACGTGTATAACCGTACCTATTAATAATACACCCCTTCACCAGTTTTGACTGGTGATAGCAATAGTGATGAAATAATAATAATAACAGTAATAATAATATTGCATGTAGCCCATTGATCGACAGGCTACAAGCATACACAAACAACTCCAATCCAACCTGGGGAAAAGCAAGAGAGCTCATGCCTTACCTGGGGCTAATCAGGAATGCACTCTACACGCGGGAAGTGAACTCTACTCACTTACCGTAAGATACACACACACACACACACACCTCTCACGAACATAGCCACGACCCACGCACAAACATCTACACTTACTTTTTCTTCGACTAAAATTCGCTTCCTTTCGAACTTTCTCTTATACTACATCTCATTTCAGTTTACCTCCCACTAAAGATTTTTCCGTTTTTCCACCTCTCTCTCCTTCTACGCCTCCTACCATTTTCTGAGCTTTTGGTGATTGCAATCTGTTTTTAATCCCGGCGTTGGCGCCGCCGTCCAAGCTCCCAGTCCATTTCTCCCGTGCCACGACCACCAACAGCCCCTAATCGCTCGCTAATTCACCCGGTGGCAATAGCCCTCTTTTATACACTACTATCTTTTCATTTTCGTACAGACATTCTTCCCCTCCCACAAAAACCGATCCCGAGCAAGCGGGTGGTCTTTCCTAGGATTTCGGAATTCATATTCAGTACTTGAAAAAGCTATAACAAGCGAAACGTCGTACCAATAAAGGTTTCGATCTCACACACTGTTGATTCTCACAATTTTAGATTTCGTGACTCATTCGTCAATTGACACCATAGGTTAATTTTAGTTTAGGTTAGGTTTGAACTGAATTAAATAAATTAGGTTCGGTTCGGTTAGGTTAGCTTAGGTTAAATATTTGTATAAATATTCAATCCTTTATATGACTTTTGTTACAAAAAATGTTAAGCTTATTAATTTTTACATTGATTCTAATTATCTAAGAAGGGATTAATATTTCTTCTTTAACATTTCTACCTTTCCTCTTTGTCTTTTAACCCAAAATTCATATAAAACATTATTGGCGTTCTCAATATCACTATTATCAAATAACAACATTTATAGTATAGTAACAGTGTCTTCTTGATAGGGTCACTGGATTCGTTTAAAATTTAATATTGGACTCGAAACCGAGCGGGTCCCCCTGCGCTAATGTGCTGCAAGCAACAATCACTAAACGAATAGAAAACATCCTTAAGAAACAAGTTTCTATATAGTTATTAGTGGATCTGTGAAATTAAGAAAAAGCATGTGCTTCACAACGAAACAAGAACAGTGGAAAGTACATATACAGTTTTTGTATAATTATGCATAAAAATGCCCATCTATCAGTAGCGGTACTACAATATAAAACATATACATGAAGTGAACACATCGCCAATAGCCAAAAAAAAAAAAAAAAAAAAATGCACTATAGTTTCAAGAGACATCTCAAAAGCATTTGACAAAGTATGGCACAAAGGACTCAAATACAAAATACAACAGATAGACTTATCAGATCCCATAAACAAACTTATATGCAACTACTTAGACAACAGAACATCAAACATACAAATAAATACATATACAGGACCAACATTCAAATTAGACAGTGGAGTACCACAAGGAAGCATCATATCACCGACATTATTCAACCTTTACACAAGTGACATACCAAGACCCTCACCACATTGCTTTCAAATACAATATGCTGACGACCTTACACAAATTATCACCTACCCCAATAACAAAAGTAGAAAAATATTAGCAAAAAAGACAGAAAAAGAAATACAAATAATAGACACATACGAAAAGAAATGGAAAATAGCCACAAATAAAACAAAAGTCCAAGTACTCTCCATTTTCACATGCAAACCAACACTAATCACAATAGAAGGAAATAACATACCATTCAAAAAACAAATAACCATACTAGGAGCACGCATAGGAACATGTATACAGATAGCTAACAGCACAAATTAAAAAAAAACAAAAACTAAACACAAAAATCCAATTAAAACTATACAAGACACTAATAAGATCACAATTAGAATACCCTCCAGTACTCAACACCACACCAAACAAAACCACAAACAAAATACTACAAGCTACACAAAATAAGATCATAAGAAAACCACACAAACATACACCTCCCTATCGCACTACAATGAAACAACTACACAAACAAGATAAAATAGAACCTCTTATCACAAGAAGTCACAGACTAGGAAGGACAACATGGAATAGCCTTACAGCTGTCAATCAAGAACTTATAACCCATTGCAACAACTTAGACACAGACAACATACCTGTGTAGTGACGTGACGCACCCTACGACCCGTCACACACTGAACAAAGAAATCTTCGGAGCTAGCCTTTCCAAGTTCCCGTAGTGCGTAGTTTGCAAGGACGTCCCGACCAGCCAGCGGTCAGCCAATCAGGAACTTGGAAAGCTCCTCACGTTCCCGCCAGCCTCCTTTAAAAGGTCAGCGTTTCGCCGACATGGGCAGAACAGTACACTCCTCTTAAAATAAACAACACAAACATCCCAGCGAAGGACCATACCCGTGTGCTGGGTGGCACACTTGATAATGGCCTTACCTGGACCCCACACTTCCGCAAGCAGTGAGCGAAGGCTAGGGCTGTGCTGGGTAAGCTCAGACGCTTCAAAACTGCAACACTGAGAACCAAACGTCGATTGTACCTAGCCCTCGTCAGACCGATTCTGTGCCAGTCCCCGGGACTAAGCCAGCTGACATGTCCCACTAATAACTACGAGCATCAGAAGGTTCAGAATGCCGCTGTCCAGTTCATCACGGGCTCGCGATGGAGCGACTTCAGAACCACTGAGTCTCTACACCAAATTTCCAACATCCGTCCACTCAACCAACACAAACACAAACTTCACTCAAGACACCTAGAAAAACTGCACGACAGACACAAACATCTGATACAACATATTACACCTAGACCACACCGTACAGACTATCTGTCAGCTGCGCCCGTCCCACGTGCGGTGTACACGATAAAACGTGTATAACCGCACCTACAAGTAACACACCCCTTCACCAGCTTGACTGGTGATAACCGCAATAATGTAATAATAATAATAGTAATGGTAATAATAATGATAATAATAATAATAATAATATCGCTACTCAAACCCGACCTGGGGTAAAACAGGAATTCTCATGCCTTACCTGGGGCTAATCAGGAACGCCCTCTACACGCGGGAAGTGAAATCTACTCACTAACCGTAAATTACACACATACACCTCTCACGAACATAGGCGCATCCCACGCACAAACATATACACTTCCCTTTTCTTCAACTAAAATTCGTTTCCTTTCTCACTTTCTCTTATACTACATCTTCTCATTTCAGTTTACCTCCCACTAAAGATTTTTCCGTTTTCCCCCTTTCTCTCCTACTACATCTCCTACCATTTTCCAAACTTTCGTTGGTGATATAATATGCTCTTCCTCCCGGCATTGGCGCCACCGTCCAAGTTCCTAGCCCAGTTCTCCTAAAGCCACGACAACAAATAAGCCCCTAATCGCTCGCAATTCGCCCGGTGGCAATAGCCCTCTTTTATACACTACTATCTTTTCATTTTCCTACAGACATTCTTCCCCTCCCACAAAACCCGATCCCGCGCAAGCGAGGTGGTCTTTCCTTGGAATCCAGAATCCAGAATCCAGAACAGTACCGACCAGTGCACACAACAACATCTCCTCGTCCAATCTTCTAGCCGTCCCATCGAGCCTCGCCGTCATCATCTGCTACCGCCTCGCTGACGTTAGGCTGCACGTCCAGCTACAACCATAAGCTCCACTAAGCTGTGGCCTTAGTCCGAGCTTCACCTACATTTCTCATGTGACCCTTCTAGTGTCGCACCTTGTGGCTAATTACCAAAAGAAAGAGATTAGATATTTTGTTTTTCATTTGTCCTGCCGTTGTTCCGAACCAAATACTACTACACCTGACCACCACTGGTGGCCAAGAATTTCTCCTACTACAGCTGATTCCACTCTACACACACATCCAAATAATAACACACACATCCAAATAAAAACATCAACTTCAATCTAAAACTTGATATATGATTGATATGTCAATGTCAATATTCAAATAGTGAGGAAAAGTGTTATGCACACGTGTCGTCACTCAAATAATATGTACGACACATCTTGTTTCAAATCATTTCATCTTTGCATTTTGTAATACTAAGATAAGCATTAAAGCAAAGCCTAAATTAGGATCGTAACTGTTGTACATATTATCATCATGTGTATAGTTGTGTTTGTATGCATATATATATATGATTGTAGGCGTTTTAATACACTGAATACACATGTACGTATGCAAAAAAAGATAATACGTGCGATATAATTGAATCAAACTACCATCAAATAAATATATAAAGGAGAATGCCAAAGGAGCAATTATAATAACTAAATAGTTAAATAATAATAAAAAAAAAAACAATAAATAACATCACAAACTCCCAGAGGAGCCAGTTACAAATCACACTTGTTATCAAAATATGCGCGGAACGACAGAGTAACTCCAACCATCCCCTTGTAAGTGGATAAACCACTAACATCCCTTTAAATTCAATAACCTACATAAAGGTAAAAATAAAACATGCATATTACTAAAAAAGAAACTTAGTGAGTACATACCTTACACACCCTTAGGTGAGGGGGGGGGGGGAATGTCTCCCACGTAGACCACGGCCGATGCCGACCCGATGAAAGTGAAAAATGAAAGAAGTAGTTGCAGTTTATGAATTTAGTCCCAGCGGAGCTAGCCGATTTAGGGACTGGCTTGCAGTTTCTGAGTGGCTTCAAGTAGTGTGAATGAAAGAAGCTAGGAAGCACCCCTTTTAAAGGGGTGGAAGTGACCTGATAAGCCCATGGATCCATCAAAGGCCGAAAAGGACAAACAAGAAGTTCCCTATCCTACTTTGAAAAACGGCATAGAAGCCTAATCCACCATACAAACCTTTCAAGCCTTATCACATGCACAAGAAAAGTATACCTTTATAATAATAAATCTTAATAGTAACACCAAAATATGTGTACAAATTAAAAGGGTATCATATGGCAACTCTCATATATGTGCATGTCTGGCCAGTGGCCAGTAGGCCCGGCGATGCGATGTAATTAAATAAAAATACAAATATATCAGTCCGACGCAGCATACGTCTTGACAAATGGTAAAGATTAACAGAGATACCCAAAAGACAAGTTGCAAGAAATCTGGTCACACAAACAAAAGAAAGAACATACCACACTGAAATAGAATAGAATAATATAAAAAAAAAAATCATATGACTTGGCAATATGACGCGGCGAATGATAACGTCCCCGGTATTACAAATTTCCTGGACAGTGGAAGGAGGAGGAGGTGGTTGAGGGAACGTGGGGAAATACGTACCTCAAGGGAGTGAAGAATGGAGGAGGATGATAATCTCAGTGGGGAACCGAAGGCCAGGAAATTCGCATTTACCACACGGGACCACGCTTGCTTCCTCACAGCAAGCGTGTATGTACGTAAATCAAAGAGGGGTGTGGGGACAACTCATAAAGAGAACCGTCCTAGGCTAATGAAACCCAGAACTCCTATTGTGAGTTTTAATGAATTGGATAATTAAACACTAAAATTAAGCTACTTGACATTAAATAAGGGTTTTAACAGTTGGGTTCACATACATACATACATCCTATCTATTCCCTGCGCGCGTTCCTAGCTTAAGAAATTGTTATTTAATGTGTACTTATAATTGTCTTGCTTGTGGAGACGTCTTCAATTAGCATGATCTGCTGAGCTTCGATCGGCGCCACTTCGTTTGGTGGGGGCGGGGAGTGGACGGCCTGGGCGCGCTGTGATGGGGGTTGAAAGTCACTTCGTCGGCGTACCTTTCCCGTTCAATCGCACTACACTCAGTTTTTGCTTGAGGGGTTTATACCCAAATAATCGTCACTCGATTTATTCAAGAGGATATAAATCCCCAACAGTCACTTGAGGGAGGAAAGGACGCGCTTACTATTCCGAGATCGAGCGGTCTGACCTCCTTTTTCGAACTCGATGCTTAGACTGCCCGTGTCCTGCGACAGGTCAGGTCACGATGTCCGCTAGCCGGCTTCCGACGTTGCCAATAGTACTATGTCTCCGTCCCTAGTTGCGAAGGGTACTACGAATAATGTTCATGCGGGAGGGTGACACAGTTCCAAGTGTTCTTTGAGGTAGACACTGTTCACGAGCGGGTTAAACACAGTCCTAATAATTCTAATTGCCTAGCTTAATCAAATATGTGGCAGCGCGCAGGGGCGGGGAGGGGGTGTGTTTGAGTGCTTTGTGTGAGTGCGGACCGTTGAGCATGGCTCCGAGAACACAAATCAAAAGGGGGGGGGGGGTGTTTCTAGATATTAGAAGTCTCTCCCTTCGTTAAGGCATTGAATTGGTTGTCAAAAATGACATGACAAATAAAGAGGATATCGAGGAGGAGAAAAGACAGGATGTTGCTACTAGAAGTCTTAAGGACTGGAAATTCCCCCGAGTATGGGGAATTAAGGGCTGATACGGAGAGAAAACAGACGAGAAAATGGGAAGGGAGACAACGAGCTGGGTGTCACAATTTAAAAAAATTGTGACACCCGGGTCTTGACCTCAGAGCAACTAACAAAAGTCGCCCTTGATCTGACTACTGCCTGTGTCAACTTGGGACAACGCAGCTGTGCGATCGGGTGGGGGTGGGGGTGGAGAAAGTACGTGCATGGCCAACGACTTACACTTGAACAATTCGTGATACATGGCAATACGATCCATTCATATTGGCACCATCTCAAATATGACACAGAAAAAATCAACGTGGGTAGAAAATAAGAATGAATATGAAGAAAAGTTTAAGAACAGTTAAGAACTATGATGAAGTTTGGAGTGTGGCAGAGGGGGGGGGGGAGAAAGTACGTGCATGGCTGACGACTTACACGTGAACAATTCGTGATACATGACAATACGATCCATTCATATTGGCACCATCTCAAATATGACACAGAAAAAATCAACGTGGGTAGAGGGTAAGAATGAATGCGAAGAAAAGTTTAAGAAGAGTTAAGAATTATGATGAAGTTTGGAGTGTGACAGAGGTCAAATGCAATATAACTTGGGTGCGTCGAATTTATATATATATATATATATATATATATATATATATATATATATATATATATATGTATATACATACATATATATATATATATGTATATATATATATATAAATTCCACTACAATATTGTATTATAACCTATTATAAAGTATTTTTATATCATAGGTATTAAAGCAATGATTGGTATTAACTGAAAATGTTTATTAGCATAATCATTAATACAGTGTAATTTTGTAGTTTGAAATTATTTTCAAATGGTCTCTTCTACTCCAGCAGTAAACATTCACCGACCCCCTGATTATTCATCAACCCCCTGGCTATTCATCGACCCCTTGGATGTTCCGATCGACCCCTGCGGGGTCGATATAGACCACTTTGAGAACCCCTGGTCCAAATAATTTGGGAATACTGTACTATTGTCACCTGGACACGCCCTGATTCGTTGCATAGCCTATCTCAGATAAGCTATGCATATATATGTCACACATTACAGATAGGCTATATGTAATGTGTGACATTTCTACAATGGGTCACAGGTGATTTGAGGTATGGGTTATATATAATGAAAACAGTTGAACTTGCATAATGCCGTAATAATACACATATATTATCCTCATTTCAGAAGGGGAGGGGGTTAATGGTAGGGCTAGCACTGATGGCTGACAAATCTTTAGCCCTGGCCATTAAAAATTCCACTTAATAAAATTATTTCAATGAGTGTTTTAAATTTTCAATTTGCTCATTTCAGTTGGGGGGGCTAATGGGGGGCTTGCCACTTTTTGGGGGGCTAAAGCCCCCCCCAAGCCCCCCCTTGGCGCCGCCGCTGGAGGGAGCAAATCCATATGGAAAGAAGAGACTGAGTGGATACATAATGTGGGGTTATGAACCTCTGTTAGTTTCCTTCACCAGTCTCAATTCTGTGAGGTAAATGCTAAACACTAACTGGTTCAAGATATCCATAGATATCCATGCATGGATGAAAGTCCCCCTAACATACAGGTAAACATCCTTAATATATGTATTAATATCAATGGGTAACATGCATGACACACTGTGCACTGATGCTACAAGTGAAGCCTGTTGGCCTTGTGGGCAGATTCTTAAAACATGTACTGTGGAGTGACCTTCAGTATTTTGATTTTGTAAACTTACATTCTTTCCCAAGTTCACTGGTTGTCAACCACTCATGGAGCACTATGGCAGTAGACAGAATCAAGAAAAAAATCAAACTATCCTCAAGAAAAAATAAAAAAATAAAAATAGTCATTGATCAGAGAAAATAAGAAAAAAAAGGGTGTCCTGTCAGAGCTTTCAATAAGATGCAGTCCCTGGCCAGTGTACTAAAGGATCCCATCCACAGAACAATCTGGTCTTGAGGCTGCTGGAGAGATCTGGTCAAATCCAACCAGATTGAATCGTGTATGTACTAATTCTGGTTTGTCCCACCAGCATACATTATCCAGCCTGGTCAGTTCTGAGCAGATCTCCAGTGGCCTCAAGACCAGATTGTACTGTGGATGGGGGCTTTAAGCCTCATTTTGCCATAATGGTAACCATATGCAGCTGAGAGACAACCCCTAACAGCATGCAAATATTGGATGGGTAAATCATGCTCTGATCTCCTTTCTATGTCTTTTGTTTGTATATGCTAGCATGATTGTAATGGAAATGATTTAGATGATGAATGATCAAGATATTTATCTGGTAGTGCTTAGGTTGAAGTTCTACTCATTATCTGATGGTACCTTAGGTATGATATAAGCACCTCCTCTGAGGACATACTAACACATTTTTGTCTGATGATCGGCAAGTGTGCAAGATCTATACAGCAATGAATCAATGTCTGAGGTCATTATATGACATGGCACGCCCACAGAGCATAGTAATTTTGTCTTTCATCATACAAGAAAAAGGTTGTTTACAGTCCATCTTGTGTCATGTGATAAAAGTACTTGCCTAAACATGACCCCTCAGCCATTGGAAAGTTGCAGTAATGGGAGAGTGCCACATGTGGTGATACTATCATCTCTTACATGGTACAAGTATAGTGACCTTTATCACAAGATCAGAACCAAGAAATACCAGGCTAGAGCAGACACAAGAAAAAGTGGTTCCTGACTAAAATATACATACATACATATACCAAGGCTTTTTTCCCCCTTACCAGGGGGGTAGCCAAAAAGGACAAGGCACAAAAACATTCCCACCCATTTCATCTCCGAAAACACTCCACACCCCTCCACCCTCCCTCCCATCTTAGCACCTCCTAGATGACGGGTCATCCCTGCACCCTGTCCACTGCCCTGGGTCAGAAGCAGTGTCGCAGGACTAAAATATACCCAAGAAAAAGTAATCCCTGACTAGAACAGACCTAAGAAAAAGAAGTCCCTGATTAGAGCAAATCTGAGAAACAGTAGTTCCTGACTTAAGAAAACCCAAGAAAAAGTAGTCCTTGGCCTAAGAAAACTAAAGAAACAAGTCTCTTGTCAGAGCAGATAGAAAAAAGCTATCCTCTTAAAGCTCTAGAAAAAGTGGTTACATTTTTCAAAGGCGACACTCATGAATTCAAATTTTCTGATCAGAGCTGACTCTCAAGGGAATACAACTTCTGGTCAAAGCTGACTCTCAAGGGGATACAACTCCTAGCCAGAGGACACCAAATACAGCTCTTACGAATAAAGTGGAGAAGGGACATTATCTAAATCATAGACAACGATTTTGGTTGGTTAAAGCACAGATCAACAGGAATTTAGGATTTCAGTGTGAAGACAAAAATCAGGTATTTCATTTAGATGGTGAATAATCCAAATGGTCAACAAAAACACTAATCAGAACCTCAAAATATATAGAGAAAAACCACCATCAGTAACTTTGAAATGATGAATAATTCAATTGGTCAGCAAGGGAGTACTCCACCAGGATCTCTGACTTCAGAGTTGGGGGAAAATACTGATCATGGGTTATCCTGCCCTCCAAGAATTCATGTGATCACCTATGGCTAAGATGGCAATTTCCTGAGAAGGAATATTCGTGTTGGTTTTGGTAAGATTGATGGGTGTTCTTCCACTATAATGAACCATCACCATTTAGAATATCACATAATCACTATAGAAACATAACACTTAATAACCTCATTATGATACAGTTAATAGAGTCTTTGTTCTGGACTCTTAGCAAAAGTAATAAGAGCAGTGGGGAGAGACCTCCAGCAGGACTCCCAACTTCAGGGAGTTTGAGAGCTTAAAGGTGGGAAAATTCAGACTCTAATGAGAGCTTGGTATTTTTTCAGTGTAGACTCAGAGGAAGGCCTGATCTGTACGCGGCCTCTCTTCTTTCTTCAGCTCTGTGTTCCTTGACCATATTTTGGAGTTCTTCTTCGACATTTTGAGGAATAGTACATTTGGAATCTGTTGGATCTGTTGGTGGGTTGAAATTGAATGTTATTCCAGTGTTCACGGTGTTTACAGTCTGCACCCTGCTCATGTTTATGTGAGTCTGTGGCAAGTTGGGCACCAGAGTGAAGTGAGGGTTGACACTTTCTATCAAGCGGGAAGAGATCCCAGAGAAGATTCCCAGCTGGCCTGCATACTGAAAAGGGAAAAGAAAATAGAATGAATTATATAAACAGACTGCTTTGGTCATACGACCCATAACTTGGCACAAAAGGAGGGTATTTCCAACATGTTGCTAAATCTCTTTGTTACCTAGGGGGAGGGGAGGGTGTTCCACAGAGATAAATAAGATATGTAAGTGGAAACCAAAATAAAAGGAAAAGTGGTCCTTCTTACCATGTCAAGGGTGGATGGATCCAGGTGCCCCTTCTTCTGCAGGTACTCCGTCCGAAGGTTGTTTAAACTTTCTCTTTTCTTTGTCGACAGATTTCTCAGGAAACGACGCTTTTCCAATTCACGTTCAATCTTGGTGATCATGATAGTGGAGCCCATGTTGTCAATTACCTGAAAATTATAAGATATATGGTGTGACTCACCATTGGCCTTGAATTCACATGGTGGACTTGTGATCAACAGTTAATATCCTCTCGGATGAGATGTTCAGACATTGCACAGGATGACCTGTGGGTAATGTTGTGGCTTTCCACACACCCATCACCTCACTCAAGTGGAGCCATAATAACTTGCAGTATATTCTAAGCTTTCATGCCCTGAGCCAGGCAAAAAATCAAAACCAGTGAGTTGGCAGGTCAAGACACTATCCACTTACATTTTCTACCCTGTTCTGACCACATCATTCTGAGAGGCCAGGAACAATGGGTATTTACCTAGTTCTATTTACCTAGTTTTATCTTATGGGAAGGGGAGCTATGCTCATGGTGTTCTTTGTATCTTGCAGTGTCTAGTTAGCTTTTAAATTCATGTATGGTTTTTGCACCCACTATTGTTTAATCCAGTTTGTTCCAGATGTCTACTACTCTGCGTGGATTTTATTTTTCAAGTCTCTTCTATAACTATTATCTTTTAGTTTTTTAGTTTTTTGAGTGACCTCTTGTGTTTCTCTTGTGTATTTACCTAGTTGTATCTTATGGTAAGGAGAGCTACGCTCATGTGTTTACCTAGTTGTATTTACCTAGTTGCATTTTAAGGAATGAGAGCTATGCTCATAGTGGCCCACTTTTATATCTCTCTGTATCCAGTTTGTTCTTAAAATCTTGTATAGTTTTGGCACTCACTGTTTCCCCATTTAGTTTGTTCCAGGCATTAATCATTCTGTGTGGGAAGCTATTCTTTTTCAAATCTCTTCTGTAACTGTCCTTCTTTAGCTTCTTCTCGTGTCCTCTCGTTTCTCTTCTGTCCCATTCTAATAAGTCATTTCTATCAAAACTTCCATCCCTTTCATAATTCTGCAGATAGTCAGCAAATCACCTCTTTCTCTTCTCTGTTCCAGTGTTGATAGATGTAATTTATCCAATCTTTGCTCGTATGTAAAATTTGAGAGTGTAGGTGCCATTTTTGTCGCTGCTCTTTGATTTTTTTCTAATTTCTTTATTATTATTTTTTTTTTTTACTAGGTACCCATAGTGTTGCAGCATACTCCAATTTAGGTCTTATCAGTGTGATTAGTTTTTATTTTTTACCATTTCTTCACCCATGTAGTTGAAGGCCACTTTCATTGATCTTAATAAGTATGTATATTTACCTAGTTGTATTATACGGGAAGGGAGCTATGCTCGCAGTGACCATCTTTGTATCTTTCAGTATCAAGTTTTATTATTAAATTTTTTAATAGTGTTTGCACATAGCGTTTCATTATCTAATGTATTCCAGGTATCCACCACTCTATGTGGGAAGCTATTTTTTCAGATCTCTTCCAAGGTTATCCTTTCTCAGCTTCTTTTCATGTCATCTTGTTTTTCCGTTGTCCCATTTTAATAAATCATCTCTATCTAGGATTTCCATTCCTTTCATGATTCTATAAATAGTCAGTAGACCCCTCTTTCTCTTCTTTGTTCCAGAGTTGGTACTTCCAATTTGGATAATCTTTGTTTGTATGTTAATTTGGAGAGAGTTGGTGCCAACTTTGTTGTTACTCTTTGTATTCTTTCTAATTTCTTTATATTTTTTTAGTACTGGGTGTCCATAGTGTTGCTGCGTACTCCAGTTTTATATATTTTTAATAATTTCCTCATCCAAATAGTCAAATGCCACTTTCATTAACCTTAATAGGTTGAAGATTTCTCCAACTATATTATTGATATGTTTGTCCGGTGTCAGGTCTTTGCTGATTATTACTCCAAGGCCTCCTTCTGAGTTCACTTTTTCGACTTCTTCACCAATTTTATAATTTATTGATATTCTATTTTTACTTTTTCCAAACTCCATTATACATTTCTTGATATTGAAGTTCACTTCCACTTTTGAGTCCATTTCCAGATTTTGTCTAAGTCTAACTGTAATGATTCACAATCCTCCTTTGTTCTTGCTTTCTTTGGTATCTTTGCATCATCTGCAAAGAAATTAATTTAACATTCCACACCTTCATCCATGTCATTTATATATATGGCAAACATGATTGGAGCCAGTACTGAACCTTGCAGGACACCACTTATCATTTCCCAATTCGAGTATTTGTCTCTAATTACTAACCCCATTTTTCTCCCAGTCAGGAAGTCTTTCATCCATTCCAATAATTTTCCTTTGATGCCACCTATTGAATCCATTTTTCTTATTAGTTTTTTGTATGGTACTTTATCAAATGCTTTTTATAGGTCTAGAAAGGTACAGTCTGCCCATCCATCCCTCTCTTGTATTATTTCTATTAGTCTCGAATAGAAGCCAATCAGGTTTGTTGTACATGATCTTCCTTGTCTAAATCCAAATTGATTTGGATTCGGTATAGTTTTTTCTTTCAGATGTTTAACCCATCAACTTTTGATCAATTTTTCACATATTTTTGCTACTGTGCTTGTTAGGGAGACCGGTCTGTAGTTGGTTGGATTTTCCTTTCCTCCTTTATACATTGGTACAATATTTGCATTTTTCCAGTCCTGTGGAACCTTTCCTTCTTTGAGTATTTAATTATATTGTATATATTGTCTGTTAACTTTTCTATGCCTTCTTTCAGTATCCAACTTGCAATTCCATCTGGACCATACAATTTTCTGATATCAAGGTTTTTTATTTGGTCTCTGATTTCCTTCTGTGTCACAGGTATTTCCTCCATTGGGGGGGATGTCTCTCTATTCCCTCAAAGTTCTGTGAACTTTCAATTGTGAATACCAATTTGAAATGATTGTTCATAATTTCAGCTATTTCTACTTTAAATTCATAATTTTCCTGGTGCAGCTTTTCCATCTCTTGTTTGTTTTTTAGTTTATCATTTACATACCTCTAAAATAGTTTAGGTTGTTCCTTGCATTTTTTTATTATTTCTTTTTCATAGTTTCTCTTTTCACCTCTGCATATTTTTACATAATCATTTCTTAGTTTGATATATGTTTGTCACTTACTCATTTTTTTTGTTCATCTTTTCCAAGCTTTGTCTCTCTTATCCTCAGCCTCACTACATTTTTGTTGTACCAGCTTTTTTATGTATACTTTTTCTTGCTTCTGTTGTGGTACATATTTGCTCAAGCCTTCATTATAAATTTCTTTTACTGTATTCCATTTCTCTTCCATCTTTATCCTTCATTTAGGGAATTATCCCAGTTTGAGTTTCAAAAGAATTTTTTGAGTTTCTCAAAATTCGTTTTGTTGTACATTAGTCTTCCTTTTCTGTGTTTCTCATTTCTTCTCAAGTCCAATTGCTCTTTTAGTTCAAATTCTATTAGTACATGGTCATCCTTCCCTATTGGAGTTTTGCAATCAATTCTGTCTACAATTTCAGTTTCTGACGTAAGTATTAAATTTAGTCTTGATGGTTCCTCATTGTTTCTGTATCTGGTATTTTCTTTTATCCACTGAGTCATTGTGTATTCAATGGTCATATCAAGTAGTATGTTTCCCCAGAGGTCTTCTCCACCCTTCACTGTCATTTCTTCCCAACATATTTCTTTTGAGTTAAAATCACCCATAATTACTATATTTCCTCTTTCTTTCAGTAAATTAGTTAGTTCATATTTTGTATCTTCCAACAGTTTGGAATGATCGCTTTCTGTCCAGGACTGTGTTATGGGGGGCACTTACACTACTACAAATTTTCATGTAACTGCTTTAAACTTTTATCATGATTCATTCTACATTGTTTTTTTCCTTCTGTAATCTTTGTCATATTTAAGTCTTTCCTAGTCAAAAATAATACTCCCCCACCCTTTTTTTCCTTTCTATTTTTCGTCCAATAGTTGTATAGACCTTGTCCCACATTATTTGGTGTTAGAGGACTTTTTAATTTCAGGCTACCTTTTTACACATCACTTTATACTCACTTTTTAGTTTGATTATTTCATCTAATAAGTCATTGATTTCTCTATTTCTCATTATATTTTAAACCTGGGTTCTCTATTTCTATCCCTATATACATAATTCCACCCTCTCTGTGAAAACAGGATTTTTTATTTTTTCAAACCTTAGGTACGTCTTCGGGGTTTCGTTCAGGCATGTCCTTTTGGGTATTACCCCCAGTGGTGATTCCACTCTACTTACATCCAGGCATCTCTTCATTTGTTCCTTATTCCTTAAATATTCGGTTTTTTTTTCTTTCATTTTTAGCGTAACTAATACCAAGAAGAAAATAAATAAAGACACACAGTTACATTTTCGTCACTCGTAATTCACTTCTCCCTTCCCATTTTTTAGTAAACACAACTAGCGCAAGTTTCAATTTTTCATCTGCCAATGAAACGCTGCTTAGCATTTTCAGAGCTTCTTTTCATACATCCTTCTTCAACCACTGCTGGTGTGTGTGTATATACCTAGTTGTATTTTACGGGAAGGGGAGCTATGCTCGTGGTGTCCCGTCTTCATATCTCGTTTTATCTAGACTTTTTAAATTCGTGTATTGTTTTTGCACACACCAAATTCTCCTCTAACTTGTCCTAAACGTCTATTACCATGTGAGGAAAGCTGTTCTTTTTTAGGTCTCTTCTATAATGTCTTCATTGATTTTCTTTCCGTATCCTCTTGTATCTCTACTATCCCATTTTATTAGATCCTCTCTATCAATAGTTTCTATGCCTTTCATGATTCTATGAATAGTTATCAAGTCTCCTCTCTTCTTTACTCTAATGTCTATAGCTCTAGTTTTGCTAATCTTTCTTCATATGATAGCTCTGAGAGAGTTGGTGCCAATTTCGTAATTGCTCTTTGTATTCTTTCAAGTTTTGTTATTTATATATATATATATATAAATTTGTACTTGGTGACCACGTCGTCGCTGCATACTCCAATCTTGGTCTTATCAAAGTGACTAGTATTTTCTTCACCATTTCTTCGTCTAGGTATGTAAATGCCACTTTGATTGTTCTTACTAAATTATAAGTTTCTCCAAAAATTTTGTTTATATGTTTCTCAGGGGACATATTATTCATAATAATGACTCCCAGGTCCTTCTCATTTTCTACTTTTTTAATGTCTTCCTCTCCCAATTTATATGATCCCACTATTCTTTTTTTGTTTTTTTGTTTTTTTCCTAATTCCATTATACTACACTTCTTAATGTTGAATTCCATCTCCCACTTCCTACTCCATTCCCACACTTTATTGAGATCACTCTGTAGCGACTCATTATCTTCTACAGTGTTCACTTTTTCAACAATTTTGCATCGTCTGCAAAGAAGCTCATATAAATTTCAATTCCTTTATCCATATCATTGATATATATAGCAAACATTATTGGGGCCACAACTGTTCCTTGTGGAACTCCATTTATCACTTCATCCCAATTAGAGTGTCTCTTATCACCACTCTCATTTTTTTTTTTTTCATGCAAGAAGACTTCCATCCACTTCAGTAGTTTGCCCTGTATTCCTCCTGCAGTTTCTAATTTCTTTAGCAATTTCTCCACAATTCCCATTATGTCAGGTTCCTTTTCCATCAGGTAATCATTCAATTCGTTCAAGCCTGTTATTAATCCATCTATATTTGTGAAAGACACATTTAATTTTCGTTACTTCCATCCTGTTCTCTGTTTCCCTTCTGTTTTTCGGTCCTATGAACCATTTCCTAACTCTCATATCCACTACTCTCCAATAGAATGTCTCTTTGTCTCTGTTCTGTTCTCGTTTTTTCCCCTAGCTTGGATTCTTTTTGTTTTCTCTTCCTCCCCTTCCTCTTTATTCATCTCTCTTTTTATCCATATCTGTTTGTACTAATCACTTTCTGCTATTTTTCCTGTTTTTGATAAGACATTCTCTGCTGTCGTTTAAGAACTGAATTTAACCTTAATTGGTCTGGTCTTGTATATACTGTATTTCCTAAGCCTATATATTTCTTCAATTTCTTTCCCTATTTCCTGTTCACCTTCTTGAAATACTTTTAGTACCCTGTTCACTCTTTCTTTCTCCTCTCCTACTCTTGCAGTCCTATTTGGATTATGTTTCTCTTCCACTGCTATCATAATTATACATTTCTTTTTATCTGCTAAGTCTCTTACTACTGTATATTCTCCTTCTCCGTCATCACTTTAATAACTGTGTCCTTGGTGTGTTCCTTCATCTGTTGTTTCACTATATCTCTAAATTTAATTTTGCTATCCTCCTGAACCTTTTCCAACCACTTACCTCTTTTTCTATGGACTCTTTATTTTCTTTATTATTCCTCTTTAATTCCTCATTCTCATCCTTTATTTCTTTTAACTGTCTTTTTAATTCTTCTATTTCTTTTAGGTTTTGGTTCTTCTTTAGTTCTTCTGATTTATCAACTCTTTGTGTAATCAGTGCAAGCTGACTGAACCTAACCTCCCATTGTTCATTCAATTTTGTTATTTTTTCCTCTAGACTTGCTAATCAGGGGAGGTTGTCATCTCCTCCCTCATTAAATCCATAGAAATAATTATCTCCACCTTCCACTGCACTGCTCTTATCTGTATTTCTAATTTTTACATGTTTATTAATTTCTTCAACTTTGTCTCTGTCATCTGTGCATCCTTTTGTTGACATTTCTTCTGACGTCCGGGGTCCGTTTATCCCCTTCCTCATTTTCTTCCATTTTTCTCAGTAATTCCTCCCCTTCTCCTTTTTCTTCACCTTCCCACTACACCATGAGCTTTCCCCTTCCCTACTAATACAACACAGGTACTCCCTCATTGTTGAGATCCACAATTGTTTTTTTTTCCAGAGTTCCAATCTTCGCTGTCACTTTGACTATTGTGTGTGTGTATGTATTACATACCAGAACCATGATCACAGCAGTGACTGGAGAAATTTACAGAAAACTGTTACAAATAAAGCTTATAGTAAATTTTTTGCAACATCCTGCTATCACAATGGAGGGTATTATTAGAAGACTTATAATGTGAACCTACTCCTGGACTCAATGGATTAAATCCCACTGATTAAAATACAGCATCAGGAGAGAGAAGTAGAGAAGGGTTAGTGATTAGAGATAGAACTAGGAAGTATTAAGGAGAGTGATGGAGAAAAAATAAAGAGAAAAGTAGAGAGAGTGAGAAAAGAAAGACAGAACTAGGAAGTATTAAGGAGAGTGATGGAGAAAAGATAAAGAGAAAAGTAGAGAGGGTGAGAAAAGAAAGATAGAACTACGAATTATGGAAGAGGAGAACGAGAGAGAAATATTGTATTTCGTAAGCAATATGTAGCATTTCTGCCCTTGAGGGCAATATTACATCACAGAGGAGTCAGGTGTTGAAAGAGACCTGATGAGGACAGCACAGAAGGGGGGGGGGATAAAGTTTAAAATTATCAGCTTTCGTCTTTGAATGAAGAATAATTTCCAATTATAAAAGAATGACATGTGACTCTGGGTCATAGGGGTGCCAATTAAGCCCCCTAATAATAATGATTGTATAAAATATTGCAGCCAAAATCTCAAATAGGGGGAGAGATAAAGAGATGGAAGTACTGAGACACAGCAAGAAAGGAGAGAACGGTGGGGAAGGGATGGGGATGTCAGTGTTGTTGCCCATTTACCTTTTTGACAAACCTCTCATCTGGAGTAAAGGTGAGAGGCTTCATCGATGAAAGAAACAGGTTTTCATCGCCTTCCCGGACAACAAGGATCACCTTATGGCTCGCGTATGTCATGATGTGGTTCATCAGGGCCTCCTGCAGGAGAGACATGTAGATTTTTATAACTCCCCAATTAAATTCACCTGCTGGATGCACACAAACACACACACACTTCAGTGATCGGACGGCGTAGAAGACGTTCTGAAGAAAAAATGAAAAATAGAGGATTCCAAAGCAAGGAAAGTACCTATTGTATTTGCAGGGTGGGGGGGGGGGGAAATTGCTCGTGGGGTAGTGGGAAAGTAGGGAAAGAGGAGAAGGGGAGGGAAATGGAAGGAAATGAGGAAGGAGAAGACTTGGCCCAGGCAGACAGACGAAATGTAAACATCAAAAAACGGCCCCCCGACCAACTGAGTGACGACGAAATGTCTAATAAAAATGTAAAGATCAGAAACATAGATAAGAGCAGTACAATGGAAGGTGAAGATGATAATTTCAAAGGATTAAATGAAAGGGCGGCGGATACCAACCTCCCCCGACTGACAAAACTGGAGGAAAAACTTCAACAAATGTCTGACAACTGGGAAGTTAGGTTTGGCAAGATGACAAAAATCGCCGAGAGGTTTGAAAAATTGGAAGAACTAGAGAAGGCGAACAAAAACTTAACTGATGAAATAGAAGACCTAAAAAGACAGTTAAGAGATGTAAAGGTGGAGAATGAGGAATTGAAGAGGAATAGTAAAGAAAACAGAGAGGCCATAACTAAAGAAGCTAAGAATTGGAAAGCAACCCAAGAAGACAATAAAGTTTCATTCACTGACATAGTCAAACAACAATTGAAAGAAGATACTGAAGACTCGGTTATTAAAGTGATGAGACAGAAGGAGAATATAGTAAGAGATTTAGCAGACAAGAAGAAATGTATAATTATATTAGGAATGGAAGAAAAACACAACCAAGATAGAACCACAAGAATCAAAGAGGAAAATGAAAAAGTAAGCCAATTACTAGTCAGTTCAGGAAGATGAACCAGAAATTATGAAGCAAATCGAAGAGAAATTTAGACTTGGAAAGTATAGCACAGATAAGACCAGACCAATTAAGATTAAATTCAAGTCACAAAACGACGGCAGAGAATATCTTAAACAAAACAGGGAAACTAGCAACAAGTGAACAATATAAAAAGGTATGGATAAAAAGGGAAATGAATAAAGAGGAAAGAGAGGAAGAAAAAATGAAAAGACAACAAGCTAAGGAAAAAAACGAGAACAGAACGGAGTCAGAAAAAGAGAGATTCTATTGGAGAGTAGTGAATATGAAACTAAAGAAAGTCGACATACAAGAGAAAAACAAAAGGGAAACAGAGAACACAATGGAAGTGGCAGAAAACTAAGAGTGTCTTACACAAATATAGATGGATTAATAACAGGACTGAATGAGCTGAATGATTATTTGAAGGAAAAAGAACCAGACATAATGGGAATTGTAGACACAAAATTAAAAGGTCCACTACCACCCAACAGTGTAGGACATGATGCATATAATTATTGGATTAGAAACAGAGTGAAAAAGGAAGGGGGTGGAGTTATGTTCCTGACTAAGAAGGATATAAATGTGAGGAGTGTCACATATGGAAAGAATACAGTAGAGATGATAATGATGGAAGTAGAAGACAGAGATAAGAAGAGCAGAAAGTTTGTGATAAATTATGTGCCCCTGAAAACAGCCTCATGGGAAGAGAGTGAACATAAAAGTATGTTAGAGGACACAAAGATAGCATTAAACAAGATAATGGAAGAGGGAGGAAGAATAGTTATGATGGGCGACTTTAATTGCAAAGAAATCTGCTGGGAAGAAATGACAGTAAAGGTTGGAGACGGCTCATGGGGAAACGCTCTACTTGAGATGGTTACTGACCATACAATGACACAATGGATACAGGAGAACACTAGGTATAGAAATGAAGAAGAACCATCGAGACTAGACCTAATAATTACATCTGAACCTAGAATAATGGACAAAATTGAATATAAAACACCAATAAGTAAAAGTGACCACATATTGATTGAACTGAAACTTAATAAAGAAAAATATATGAAAAGAAATGAACAATATAGAAAAGGAAGAATGATGTATGAAAAAACAAACTTTGATAAAATAAGAGAATTCTTTCAACAAGAAAACTGGGAAGAAATATACAAAGAAGAAAAAACAGTAGAACAGAAATGGAATATTTTGACAAAAATTTACAAAAAAGGAGTGGAAAAGTATGTCCCAAGACAAAAACAAGAAAAAGAATATGTAAAATGCTGGTACAACAAAAGTTGTAGGGAGTTAAAAGACAAAAGAGACAAAGCCTGGACTAGATAGAAAAAAGGCAGAAGACCGGAAAAATGGAAAATATATACCTGCTATAGAAATGAATATGTACAAACGTGCAGAGAGGAAAAGAGAAAATATGAAAAAGATGTCATAGAAAAGTGTAAAGATCAACCAAAACTATTCTACAGATTTGTAAACAATAAACTGAAAAACAAACAAGACTTGGAGAAATTAAGACAGGAGGGAGTTGAATACACAGAGGAAATTGAAATGGCGGAAATTATGAACAAACATTTTAAATAAGTGTTTACAAGGGAGAACATACAACCTGAAGAGATCGAATGGAAAGAGAAAGTCCCCCCTATGGAAGAAATAGAAGTAACAAAGAATGATATATTAACACACTTGAGTCATCTTGATGTCAGAAAATCGCATGGACCAGATGAAATAGCAAACTGGATACTGAAAGAATGCAGGAATGAACTGGCAGACAAAATACATAGCATACTAAACAGTTCCTTGAAAGAAGGAAAAGTTCCAGAAGATTGGAAAAAAGCAAATATAGTACCTATATATAAAGGAGGAAATAAAGAAGAACCTACCAACTATAGACCAGTCTCTCTAACAAGTACAATAGCAAAAATTTGTGAAAGAATTATCAAAAGTAGATGGGTAAAATATTTAGAAAAAAAACAAAGTGTTAAATCCAAGGCAATTTGGATTCAGACAAGGACGATCATGCGTCACCAATTTAATATGTTTCTATTCAAGGCTAATAGATATAATACAAGAAAGAGATGGATGGGCGGACTGTGCATTTCTAGACCTAAAGAAAGCTTTTGACAAAGTACCACATAAGAAGTTGCTTAACCCCTTCCATACGGTGCCGCACACGTAGGCGTCATGGGGAGCGAGTGTATTCGCGAGGCTGCCATATCGGCGTCTTGATTATATTTATTGTAGTCGCCCCTCCATAATGACATTCTTTCTAATTCTTTTGTAATCGCATTTTCTATGGTTATCAAAATTCACGGGTGAAGAGAGAACGATCGATATAAGCGGTGACTATATTTTATGATGCGAGTATTATTACGACACGTCGTACGACTGGCATTGGCTGCTGCCACCGAGATCTTAGTCCATGACACCTACGTGTGCGGCACCGTATGGAAGGGGTTAAGAAATTAGAAACTGAAGGAGGAATACAGGGCAAACTACTAAATTGGATGGAGGACTTTTTGCAAGAAAGAAAAATGAGAGTAGTGATAAGAGACCAGCACTCAAAATGGGATGAAGTAATAAGCGGTGTTCCGCAGGGAACAGTTCTGGCCCCAATAATGTTTGCTATATATATTAATGATATGGATGAAGGAATTGAAAGCTACATAAGCTTCTTTGCAGATGATGCAAAACTACTGAAAAGAGTGAAAACTGAAGAAGATTGTGAATCACTACAGAGAGATCTAAATAAAGTACAGGAATGGAGTAGGAAGTGGGAGATGGAGTTCAATACAAAAAAGTGTAGTATAATGGAATTTGGAAAAAGCAAAAACAGAATAACAGGAACATATAGATTGGGAGAAGAAGGAATAAAAAAAGTAGAAAATGAGAAGGACCTGGGAGTCATTGTTATGAATAATATGTCACCTGAGAAACATATAAATAAGATTTTTGGAGAAACTTATAATTTAATAAGAACAATCAAAGTGGCATTTACATACCTGGATGAAGAAATGGTGAGGAAAATCCTAATAACCCTGATAAGACCAAGATTGGAATATGCAGCAACGATATGGTCACCAAGTACAAAAAAATGTATAAAAAAACTTGAAAGAATACAAAGAGCAATTTCAAAACTGGCACCAACACTCTCAAAACTATCATATGAACTACAGACACTACAGCAAAGAAGAGAGAGAGGAGATTTGATAGCTATTTACAGAATCATGAAAGGCATAGAAATTACTGATAGAGAGAATCTGATAAAATGGAATGACAGAAATACAAGAGGACACGGAAAGAAAATAAAAAAAGACAGCTATAGAAGAGATTTGAAAAAGAACAGCTTTCCTCACAGAGTAATAGACAGTTGGAACAAGTTAGATGAGAAAGTGGTGTGTGCAAAAACAATACATGAATTTAAAAATAGTTTAGATAAAATGAGATATGAAGACGGGACCCCACGAGCATAGCTCCCCTTCCCGTAAAATACAACTAGGTAAAAATATACATATTTATATTTATATATAAATATATATATATATATACATATATGTGTATATATATATATATATATATATATATACATATATATATATATATATATATATATATATATATATATATATATATATATATATATATATATATATATACATATACACACACTTTCGTCGGATGGACGGCGAAGATTGGAGTTCCGAAGAAAAATCAAATTTTTTGTGGATCTCAATGTCAAAGAAGTACCTTATTGTATTTAAAGGGAAGGGGAAAGCTCATGGTGTAGTGGGAAGGTGAGAAAAAAGGAGAAGGGGAGAGGTTACTGATGGAAATGGAAGGAAATGAGGAAGGGGAGGACTTGGTCTGGGAGGCCAGGCGTCTTGTAAACAAATGGAGGACTGAGGATTTTGGAGAAGAAGGGATTAACAAAAATGTAAAGATTATAAATATAGATAAGAGCAGCACAATGGAAGGTGAAGATAATAATTTCCAGGGATTTAATGAGGGGGGGGATACCAACCTCCCCTGATTAGCAAGACTAGAGGAAAAACTTGAAAAAATTACCGAACATTGGGAGAGTAGGTTCGGTAACATAGCAAAGATTGCGCAGAGAGTTGAAAAATTGGAAGAACTAGAGAAGGTGAACAAAAAATTAAATAAAGAAATACAAGAATTAAAAAGACAGTTTAAAGAAGTAAAAGATGAGAATGAGGAATAACAGGAATAATAAAGACAATAAAGAGGCCATAGCAAAAGAAGCACAGGGTTCGAAAAATTCCAAGAGAACAGTAAAGTTGCATTTACTGACATAATAAAACAGCAAATGAAAGAACAATCTGAAGACTCAGTTATCAAAGTGATGAGACAGAATGAAAACATAGTAAGAGACTTAGCAGATAAAAAAAAATGTATGGTTATATTAGGAATGGAAGAGAAGTATAACCTTAATAGAACCACAAGAATCAATGAGGAAAAAGAAAAAGTAAGCAGTTTACTAGAATTAGTTCAGGAAGATGAACCTGAAATCATGAAACAAATTGAAGAGATGTATAGACTCAGAAAATATAGTACAGATAAGACCAGACCAAATAAGATTAAATTCAAGTCACAAACGACAGCAGAGAACATCTTAGCAAAAACAGGGAAACTAGCAAACAGTGAATATAAAAAGGTATGGATAAAAAGAGAAATGAATAGAGAGGTAAGAGAGGAGGAAAAAATGAAAAGACAAAAAGCTAAAGAAAAAAACGAGAGCAGAACAGAGTCAGAAAAAGAGAAATTCTATTGGAGCGTAGTGAATATGAAAGTGAGGAGATGGGCCATACCAGAGAAAAACAAAAGGGAAACAGAAAATACAATGGAAGTAGCAGAAAATTAAGAGTGTCTTACACAAATATAGATGGATTAATAACAGGATTGAATGAACTGAAAGATTGTCTGAAGGAAAAAGAACCGGACATAATGGGAATTGTAGAGACAAAATTAAAAGGTCCACTACCACCCAACAGTGTAGGAAATGATGCATATAATTGTTGGATTAGAAACAGAGAGACAAAACAAGGAGAGGGAGTTATGTTCCTGACTAAGAAGGATATAAATGTGAGGAGTGTCACATATGGAAAGAATACAGTAGAGATGATTATGATCAAACTGGAAGACAGAGATAAGAAGAGCAGAAAGTTTGTAATAAACTATGTGCCTCCAAAAACAGCTTCGTGGGAAGAGAGTGAACATAAAAGTATGTTACAAGACACAACGATAACATTAAATAAGATAATGGAAGATGGAGGAAGAATAGTTATAATGGGCGACTTTAATTGCAAAGAAGTCTGCTGGGAAGAGATGACAGTAAAGGGTGGAGACGACTCATGGGGAAATGTTCTACTTGAGATGATTATTGACCATACAATGACACAATGGATACAAGAGAACACTAGGTATAGAAATGAAGAACCATCGAGACTAGACCTAATAATCACATCTGAACCTAAAATTGTGGAAAAGATTGAATATAAGACACCAATAAGTAAAAGTGACCACATATTGATTGAACTCGAACTAAATGAGGAGAAATACATGAAAAGAAATGAACAATATAGAAAAGGAAGAATGATGTATGAAAAAACAAATTTTGATAATATAAGAGAATTCTTTCAAAAAGAAAACTGGGAAAGAATATACAAAGAGGAAACAACAGTGGAAGAGAAATAGAATATTTTGACAAAAAATTATAAAAAAGGAGTGGAAAAGTATGTCCCAAGACAAAAACAAGAAAAAGAATATGTAAAGTGTTGGTACAACAAAAGTTGTAGGGAGTTAAAAGACAAAAGAGATAAAGCCTGGACCAGATGGAAAAATACAAAAGACCTGAAAAATGGAAAATATATACTAGTTACAGAAATGAATATGTACAAACGTGCAGAGAGGAAAAGAGAAAATATGAAAAAGATGTCATAGAAAAGTGTAAAGATCAACCAAAACTATTTTACAGATTTGTAAACAACAAACTGAAAAACAAACAAGATTTAGAGAAATTAAGACAAGGAGTTGAATACACAGAGGAAATAGAAATGGCAGAAATTATGAACAAACATTTTAAATCAGTGTTTACAAGGGAGAACATACAACTTGGAGAGATTGAATGGGAATTGAAAGTCCCCCCTATGAAAGAAATAGAAGTAACAAAGAATGAAATATTGAAACACTTGAGTAACCTTGATGTCAGAAAATCGCATGGACCAGATGAAATAGCAAACTGGATTTTGAAAGAATGCAGGAATGAACTGGCAGAGAAAATATGTAGCATAATAAACAGTTCCTTGAAAGAAGGAAAAGTTCCAAAAGATTGGAAAAAGCAAATATAGTACCTATATATAAAGAGGGAAATAAAGACCCTACCAACTATAGACCAGTCTTTCTAACAAGTACAATAGCAAAAATTTGTGAAAGAATTATCATAAGTAGATGGGTAAGGTATTTAGAAAAAAACAATGTGCTAAATCCAAGGCAATTTCAATGAAAAGGACCTGGAAGTCATTATTATGAATAATATGTCCCCTGAGAAACATATAAACAAAATTTTTGGAGAAACTTATAAATTAATAAGAACAATCAAAGTAGCATTTTCATACCTGGATGAAGAAATGGTGAAGAAAATACTAGTCACTTTGATAAGACCAAGATAATATGCAGCGATGACGTGGTCACCAAGTGGAAAAAAAAATGTATAACAAAACTTGAAAGAATACAAAGAGCTATTACGCAATTGGCACTAACACTCTCAGAACTATCATATGAGGAGAGACTAGTAAAACTTGAGCTACAGACATTAGAGCAAAGAAGAGAGTGAGGAGACTTGATAACTATTTATAGAATCATGAAAGGCATAGAAACTATTGATAGAGAGGATCTAATAAAATGGGATAGTAGAAATACAAGAAGACAAGGATAGCAAATCAAGAAAGACAGTTATAGAAGAGACCTGAAAAGGAACAGCTTTCCCCACAGGGTAATAGATGTTTGGAACAAGTTAGATGAGAAAGTAGTGTGTGCAAAAACAATACATGAATTTAAAAAGTCTAGATAAAACGAGATATGAAGATGGGACACCACGAGCATAGCTCCTATTCCTGTAAAATACAACTAGGTAAATACGCATCGGTCGAAGTGACTGCGAAGTTTGGAACTCCAGGAAAACTACAAGTTTCATCAATCTCAATGATGAGGGAGTACCTTTGTTGTATTAGTAGGGAAGGGGAAAGCTCGTGGTGTAGTGGGAAGGTAAAGAAAAAGGGGAAAGGGAGGGATTACTGCAAATATACAAATGAAAGTTGCACCCAGTATAGAAGGCATATCAAGCTCTGTTATCACTTACTGGCTATCAAGGGAGTGCCATGGAGGTGAATGAAATGGCCTTACAGCAGCAGCAACCAGTGTGAAAGGAAAAACACTCGTACCCACAATGGAGAGGATGTCAACACTCTATGAGAGCTTAAGAAAATTACCCAGCAACAGCCACCAGGATCATAGGAACAGGTTTATTTCAAGATTAATGCAATATGTCTGTTAAGTGGCAATGAAATGGTATAGCTAGAGTATGGAGATTTAGCCAAACATTTCAGCCTGAGGGTTGGAAACATTTTGTTTAAATAAAACTCCATACTTGAACATTTTGTTGTCACCTCATCACCACAAGATTGGGTTTATATGACTCACATGGCAGGCGAACTTTGAGAAACCACATGTCTTTATGTGAGGTGAGACGATGATTAAGATTCTGGTGCAATTCTTCAGGAACTGATCCAGACTGTCCAGGCGGTCCCATCCCACAGGAAGATCTTCCAGGGCCATACCTGTCACCACAACAAGAAATGATAAGTGAAAATGAATAAATAAATAATAATAAAAATAATAAACATAAAAAACAGCTGTCACCAGAACAATGAATAGGAGAAAAATATATATATAAAAAATAATGATAAAATAATGTAATCTATATACCCAAGGCTTTTTCCCCCTTGTAAGGGAGGTACCCATGACAAAAGGCATGTACCCACTCCCATCCACCATTCTTTCCTCCCACTCATCTCCTTGTGGATGATGGATCACCCTGGTCTCCCACCGCCTTGGATCAGAAGCAATGCAGCAAGACAGTACATCCACAACAAGGTCAGTTTACTTAACCCTGTGAATACGATGATGTCTATGTAGGCGTCATGAGATGAAAGAGAACAGGTATAACAGCTGTAACATTATATTATATAATGCACGTATTGTGATGCACCATCGTACATCAGGCAACTAATGTGTGCACGAATATTTGACTCGTACTGAAATGGTTAATAGGCGACCCCCCTCCCTTCTCAGTCCCCTCATGCAGAAAGTAGAGAAAACAGGAAGAAATCCCTTCAGGTTGTTTCAACATGTCATTCCACACATAACCACTCCCTACTCCCCACTCGCCTCCATCCCCTGTCCCCTCCCTTCCTTGTATCACAATATCATCTATACACAGTTATTTTCCACTAACCCCTATCTCCTGTTGCCACAACAAAACATTGATAAAAAATAATAATAATAATAGCAACAACGAAAAATAAGAAAATAATACATACATATACCAAAGGTTCCCCCTTACATGGGAGATAGCCCCCCCCCCCAAAAAAAAAACATAAAAACCATTCCTACCCATTCCATCCCCCACATACTCCACTCTCATCCACCCTCTTCCCTCCTCTTATCTTGGCTCCTCCTAGATTATGGATCATCCTTGTATCTTGCCCACTGCCCTGGGTCAGAAGCAGTGTCACAAGACACAGCATATCTACAGCAAGGCTGCTTCATTAAATCAGTGACTCTCCCTCTCCATCCCCTCATGAAAACAAGAAGACTGGGAGAAATCCCTTTGGGTTGCATCAATTTATCTTTCACACATACTCCCTCACAACCATCCCCCACCCACTCCCCCTCATGTATCACAGCATCATCCATACACAACCATTCTCCATTTATCACTATCTTCTGTCCTCTCCCATCCTTCCACAACACACATTCCCCTCTTTCCCAATGTCCCTTTTACCCCATCCATCTCATCCTTTGTTGCCCACTCATGTTCACTCCTTCCCACTTGAGTATATATTTCCATTTTCACCTCTGTCCCCTGTGGTAGTGGAAAGCATATATACTGCTACCAAGTATTCCCACTCAGTTTGTAAAGGTATCTAAAATGGGACAGAGTAAAGAGACTAGGCAGCCTGCTCTCTATAACCTTGAGGGGTACATTCCTACAAGATGTCAAGGCAAAGGAGGGTCTGAGAGGAGTTTTCTAACCACAGCCCTAAAGTTTGGGTCTTTTAATGTGTGTGGGTGTGGTATGGACAAGACTAAAAGGGATCAGATAGGTAGTATGTTTGTAAGAAGGAAGATGGATGTGATGGTATTGAGTGAAACTAAGTTGAAAGGGAGGAGTGATTTTGAGTTTGAGAGTGTATTGGGAAGAATGTCGGGAGTAAGGAGAAGACGAAGGAGGGAAGGGGTAGCTCTACTAGTGAGGTAGTGGTGGAGTAGAAGTTTCCTCAAGGTATGGATGACGGTGAAACTGGAAGGAGATGTGGTTCTTTATATGTGCATATGGTCCTGGTAGTGAGAAGAGTGTAGAGGAAAGGGTGTCTTTTTGGATATATTTAAACAAAAGCTTAAAGACTTTTGGGACATCGATGTAGTGGTTTTGGGAGATATTAATGCTAGAGTAGGGGATGAACCAGTAGATGGTGTGGATGGGAAGTATGGAGTGTAAGGTAAAAATCATTGTGGAGAGTTTGGTGATGTGTTTAGAATGAGTGACATAACAGTGTTTAAGAAAATGGTCAAGCATAAGTACATGTGGGAGAGGGTGGTGGATGGGAGGGTGGTTGATATGATATTAATAGACTATGTAGTGATTTACAGGAAAAGAGTAGGAGTTTTGGATGCCCACATTCTAAGGAGAGAGAGTGGGGGAATATTAGATCATATTTTGGTGGAAGGTAAGTTGAGAGAGGAGGATAGGTGGAGAAAGAGGAAAATGGCAGAAGGCAGAGAGGGTCTTAGAGTAAACTTTAAATGAGAAGGAAAAGGAGCAGGAGTACAAGAATCTGAGAGAAGTGTGGGAGGTGGTGAAGGATAGAGTAGGAGTGGAAGAGGAATGGGGGTGTTTCACAGAGCGAGTGACACGATGTGCAAAGATGGTATGTGGAACAAAGAGGATGGGAGGGAATGAAAGGGTAGCAAGTGGTGGGATGATGAAATGAAGAAGGCTGCAGGAGAGAAGCAAGCATTCATGGACTGGTTGCAAAGTAGGACAAGAGAAACATATGAGAGGTACAAAAAAAATAATAAATAAATAATGATAAAAATAAAGGAGGCAAAAAGAATAGCAGATGTAAAACAGGGGAGAAGTATGATAGAATATTTTTTTAAAGAAATAAGATGTTTTGGAAGAATGTTAAAAGAAGAATGGGAGGTAAGTCAAGTAGAGAAGAAAAGGTAAAAGGTACAGATGGACAGATGTTTACATAAGAAAAGGCAGAGAGGGAAAGTGTAGTGTATTCAGATTAAAACAATGTTTAGGTTCATGGCAATATGCACCTTTTGCTTTTGTTTTGTTGCTGTTTTCACATGCATTGGGTGCCATGATGTAAACAAAGACAGTGATATATACGGTGTTGTGGCAAGCATGCATTTGATTCATCCTTCTTAATTTAAGGATATTAATAATGAAAATGATTAACATGCACATAAAAAATAATATATAACAATGGCGATGAGTCACAAAGTGTTTTTGAGTGTTTTTTCTGGTGGTTTAGGCCCTGCATCCTATCTACTGCCCTGGGTCAGTAGCAGTGTCGCAAGACACAGCATATCCACAGCAAGGCCGCTTCATAAATTCGGTGAACCCCCCTCTCCGTCCCCCCATGCAGAAAAGGAGAAGATGAGGAGAAATCCCTTCAGGCTGTGTCAAATTTTTTCTCATACATACTTCCTCACACCCCATCCCCCACCCACTCCCCCTCATGCATCACAGCATCATCTATACACAACCCCTCTCCATTCACCCCTATCTTCTGTCCTCTCCCATCCTTCCTCAACAAACATTCCTCTCTTTTGTAATGCTCTTTCACCCCATCCATCCCTTTCATCCTAGGAAGCCTCCTCATATTCACTCCTTCCACCTCTGCCTTCCACATTTCTTTTACTAATCTTTCTTCACTCAGTCTTTCCATGTGTCCAAACCATCCTAATACTCTTTCATCAACCCTATCTCACAGTTCCCTTTCCCCCCCTGTTCTCCTCCCTCCTCACCTCCTCATTTCTCACTCTATCCAGCCTAGTAACCCCTATCATACTTCTCAGACATTTCATCTCAAACACATTCAAACTCCTTCTCTCTTCCTCTCTTATGTTCCATGTTTCTGCCCCATACAATGCTGTTGGCACAATCACTCCTTCATATAACCTCCTCTTAGCATCCATTCCCAGATGTCTATTTCTCATTACACTCTTTAATCCACCAAGGCATTTACTCGCTTCTTTCAATCTACATTCTACCTCCACCCCCACTCCTCCCTTTCCTGTCACATTCACACCCAAGTATCTAAAACTATCCACTTCCTCCAGTTTTTCACCCTTAATGCTCACTTCCAACCTGCTGTCACTCTCTCCCCTTGTACATATCATCACCTTACTTTTACCCACATTTATCTTCAGCTTCCTTCTTTCACATACCTTCTCAAACTCTGTTACTAACTTCCTCAATCCCTCCTCTGATCCTGCTACGAATTGAATTGAATTGAATTGAATTGAATTTTATTCGGATACAATCATACATACAATAAGTACAATACATACAAGACTCAATATTATACACAGTATATATAATTGTACATCCGAGGATGGCACAGAAAGTCAAAAGACTTATTTCCACTGTGGTCCTCATATTACAATTAGGAAAGGATTATCATAGAAAAGCTAGGTTATACGAAGTGTAAATTAGGATTATAAGAAGTGTAAATTAAACATATAAACTATTTTCTTCAGAGAGAACAGTATCTAAGAGATAACATTTAACTGATTTTTTAAAACTACTTTTAGATACAATTGATTGAATGTTGGTCGGTAAAGAGTTCCAAGCAATAGCACCAGTGTACATATTTGAAAGTACTTTTCCCTAATGAACTATTAAACCTAGGTACAATGACAGATGACCTACTAGAACGAGTTCTCAGGGAACGAGCATTTCTGACAAGTGTAAACGTATCTGACAAATAACTGGGACAAGAGTCGTTCACAATTTAGTGAACATGATTAAGCTTTAACTGAGCAACATGTTTCTCAACAGGTAACCAATTTAACAGTTTAAAATGCGTATAATCTAGGTGAGTACGTGGATGAATTTTCAAAACGGTCCTGATTAGTTTGTTTTGACATATTTGAAGATTACTCTTAGATTTTTTAGATAGGTTGCTATACCAGGAAGAACAAGCATAGTCAATATGACACTGAACCAGGGCTGAAGCTAGTAACTTCATTGTCTCTACATCTAGGTATTTTTGTATTCTTGCCAAAAAATTTGTTCTGGAGCTGACCCTTTTAATTATTTTTTGTGCCATAACTTCTCCCGACACATTTTGATCAATTTCTGTTCCAAGATATTTGACAACAGACCTAGGTTGAATACTAGTATCATTACATTGGATATTGAAGTTGGGAGCATTTTTGAGTTTTTGATTGGAGCCAAAGAGAATGGATTCTGTTTTACCTAGATGTAGAGACAATTTGTTATCCAACAACCACTTGCTGACATTCAATAACTCTTCACTGAGTAACGTCTCAATCCTATTTACATCTTTGCCAGAAACTAGTAAGGCTGAATCATCGGCATACAACAGCAGTTTACAGTTCACAGCAGCTTTCATGTCATTCACATACAAAAGAAACAACAGCGGACCTAAAATGCTACCCTGTGGGACACCACATGTTATTTTTGCTGCTTTTGATGTTGAACCATTTACATTCACAATCTGTTCTCGACCTGTTAGATAAGACCTCATCCAATTAACAACATCTGATTTGAAGCCTAACGCTTGTAGTTTAAATAATAGAATATCATGATTTACAGTATCAAAGGCTTTCTGGAGATCTAGCATAACCATTCCACAGTAATTACCTCTGTCAATTTCACCTTTGATGTAATCAGTCAAATTGATCAAACATGCATCAGTAGAATATGATTTTCGAAAGCCTGATTGTAAATCATAGAACAAGTTATTGCTTTGAATGTATTCATAAACCTGGTTATAAACAACTCTTTCCAAGACCTTCGATATAATACCGAGCACTGAGACTGGCCTATAGTTACCGGAATCTGTTTTGCTACCCTTCTTGTACAAAGGAGTAACTTTTGCTAATTTAAAATCTTTGGGAACTTTGCCCTGTTGAATCGAAGTATTGATTATGTGAGTGATACAGGGAGTAATCTGCTCAGCTGAGTCATTCACAAATCTGGCTGGAATATTATCTAGTCCGGTAGCCTTAGACCTGTTAACAGTCTTCAACATTTTATACACATCTACATTAGCAACCGTAGACAGAGCAAGTGTCATCAGCAAACAACAGTTGGCTCACCTCCCATTTTTCTCCATTTTCTTTAATCATCTCCAACCCCTGACCCACTACCCTTGCATTCACCTCTCACACCATCCCATCCATGTAAAGATTGAACAGCCAGGGCGACATAACACATCCCTGACGAAGTTCCACCTTTACCTCAAATCACTCTCTCCATTTCTAATCCTAACACAAGCTCTACTACTCTCATAAAAACTCTTGAATGCTCTTAACAGCTTTCCTCCTATCCCATATATCTGCAAAACCTCCCACAGTGCCTTCCTGTCTACCCTGTCATAAGCCTTTTCCAGATCCATAAAAGCCCAAAAAACATCCTTACCTTTTCCTATAGCTTTCTCACATATCTGTCTTACCACAAAAATCTGATCTACACAACCTCTACCCGTCCTAAATCCACACTGTTCCTCACCAATTACTCCCTCTGTTCCTCTCCTAACCCTCTCAATCAAGATCCTCCCATAAGCCTTCCCAACTACACTCAACAAGCTGATCCCTCTGAAACTAATACACTCACACTTGTCCCCCTTTCCTCTCTAAAGCGGAACTATACAGGTACTCCTCCAGTCCTCCAGCACTCTACCCTCTCTTAAGCAAACATTAAATAACCTCACCAGCCAGTCCACCATCACTGTACCTCCTTTCTTCAGACATTCTGCATGGCATCCATCCAGACCAGGTGCCTTACCTGTTCTCATCATCTTAACAGCTGCTTTCACTTCATCCTTCCTTATTTCTCCTCCATTTTCCTCACTCATCATTCTCATTTTCTTAGTGCTTCCCACTGCAACTACCTTTCCTTCCCTATCCTCCTTCACATTTAGCAACTCCCTAAAATACTCAGCCCACCTTCCTCTCACTGCCTTCTCTTCCATTATCATCTCTCCATCTGCACCTTTTATCTTTTCTTCTCTACTTGATTCGCCTCCTCTTTCTCTTTTAATTTCCTTCCAAAATATCTTTTTATTGCTTTCAAAACTTTCTGTAATACTCTTACCCCATTTCATATCTGCTCTCCTCTTTGCTTCCTTTTTGTGTAATGCATATTTGCAAATAAAAGTTTCTGAAGAAGACCAGAAATACCTTGTTATCTCAACTGAAAAAGGACTGTTTAAATACAAAATATTACCTTTTGGACTGGCATTAGTGCTAGGAATTTTTCAACGGTACATTTCACAATCATTTAGTGTTATTGATGGTTTAATTATTTATTTAGACAACATCCTTATCTGTGCCAAGTCAAGAGAAGACCAAAGTAATAAAGTTAAGCTTGTTTTGAATAAATTGGCTGATGCAAATGTCAAGTTGATTCTGGAAAAATGCGAGTTTAATAAGACTGTAATTGATTTCCTTGGTTATGTAATTTCTGGAGAAGGCTAATCTCCATCACCAAATAAAGTTAAAGCTATCTTTGATGCTCCAGTACCAAAAAAATCTGCATGAGCTACAGTCATTTCTTGGATTAGTCACTCATTATATTAGATTTATCCATAAGTTTTCTGACATTTTTTCACCACTATGATTTAACAATAAACAATGTCAAGTTTGTGTGGTCAAAACAGTGCTAAGTAGCTTATAATGTCATTAAAAAAGTTTTATGCAAATCTGATATTTGATCACACTTTACTGGAAAGTCAAAATTGATTCTAGAATGTGATGCTTCTCCAGTAGGTGTAGGTTGTGTATTGATACAGGTTGAAAATAATGTTGAAAAACCTAGGGTAGTGTGGGGGGAACACCATACAAGGGAGTAGACCATACAACCTCCATAAAAATCAGACAATCTATAGGAGAACTTGGTTGGCAACAATGAGAGTGGACATAATGCCAGTGAGACCAAGATGGCTGCTACCGTTCCTCTTGTGGGCCACGCTTGTGGATAAGAGGTAAGATTTTCAGTTTTTATGGCATCTGATGTAACTTCAGAATTTCATAGCATCTTGTTTCGTAATCTTGAATGTAGCATGATCATGTTGGATAGGTATTGATTATGAATATTAGGCAGATGTGCATGATATCTGAAGATATATTTAGGTTATATCCAACATTGTTGTTGTGATACTGCTTTGAAGGCAGCATGCCTAGGAGTGGGTGTAGCATACAAGTTGTGAGGGGGGTGTACTATACAAAAATTTCTTATATACTTTATTTTTATGTCCAAACAAGATAAAACCTCTACATACTAGTGTAGTTCTACTCAATATGAGTAAATGTAAGTATCAGGTGTTTACTAGCTGCCAAAAAAAAAGTAGTTACATGGTTGAAATGGTAAGGGAAAATATTTTCTGAATTCAATTGAAATGTGACGCTATACATGTAATGATGTTTAGTGAGCATTTGTAGTATTGTATATGTGTTGTGAAGTTTATAATTGTATAGGGTGATTGACTGGATTTTTTTTTTTTTTTTTCAAAAACAGCTTTAGGTATGGGGGAGGTAGTGTATAGTAGTGTACGGTGCACCCCCACACTTGACACCTTGCCCCAATACTGTTCATGCCAGTAGTTACCAATTATTTGATGACTTGTAAATTCACTTGCAGGCATACACATTATTCATAATTTCCAGAAAGCATTGGAATGACTCCTTTATGAGAGGAACAATTGCAGGATCCAAAGGCATCCTCAGTCAAAATGGCTGGATGAATGGGAAATGTTTCTTGTAAACACTGGAGCATATTCAAGTAAAGACATTCTGCAGCTCAGAGAACAAAATCCTTCTCATTTTGGACAATGCAGAATGCCATACGAGTATCAATGCCATTGAATATGAAATAAACAATGGCATAACGATTGTGACTCTGCCACCCCATACCACTGGTAAATTACAGCCATTGGATGTTGCTGTCTTTGGGCCCTTCAAGTTATACATGTATTTACCTAGTTGTATTTACCTAGTTGTATTTTACGGGAAGGAGAGCTATGCTCGTGGTGTCCCATCTTCATATCTCATTTTATCTAAACTATTTTTACATTCATGTATTGTTTTTGCACACACCACTTTCTCATCTAACTTGTTCCAACTGTCTATTACTCTGTGAGGAAAGCTGTTCTTTTTCACATCTCTTCTATAGCTGTCTTTTTTTTATTTTCTTTCAATGTCCTCTTGTATTTCTGTCATCCCATTTTATCAGATTCTCTCTATCAATAATTTCTATGCCTTTCATGATTCTGTAAATAGCTATCAAATCTCCTCTCTCTCTTCTTATGCTCTAGTGTCTGTAGTTCAAGTTTTGCTAGTCTCTCTTCATATGATAGTTTTGAGAGTGTTGGTGCCAGTTTTGAAATTGTTCTTTGTATTCTTTCAAGTTTTTTTATACATTTTTTTGTACTTGGTGACCACATCGTTGCTGTATATTCCAATCTTGGTCTTATCAGAGTGATTAGAATTTTCTTCACCATTTCTTCATCCAGGTATGTAAATGCCACTTTGATTGTTCTTATTAAATTATAAGTTTCTCCAAAAATCTTATTTATATGTTTCTCAGGTGACATATTATTCATAACAATGACTCTACTTTTTTTATTCCTTCTTCTCCCAATTTATATGCTCCTGTTATTCTGTTTTTGCTTTTTCCAAATTCCATTATACTACACTTTTTAGTGTTGAACTCCATCTCACACTTCCTACTCCATTCCTGTACTTTATTTAGATCACTCTGTAGTGACTCACAATCTTCTTCCGTGTTCACTTTTTTTCTTTAACAGTTTTGCATCATCTGCAAAAAAGCTCATATAACTTTCAATTTCTTCATCCATATCATTAATATATATAGCAAACATTATTGGGGCCAGAACTGTTCCTTGTGGAACACCACTTATTACTTCATCCCATTTTGAGTGTTTGTCTCTTATCACTACTCTCATTTTTCTTCCTTGCAAAAAGTCTTCCATCCATTTAAGCAGTTTGCCCTGTATTCCTCCTTCAGTTTCTAATTTCTTAAGCAACTTCTTATGTGGTACTTTGTCAAAAGCTTTTTTTAGGTCTAGAAATGCACAATCAGCCCATCCATCTCTTTCTTGTATTATATCTATTAGCCTTGAATAGTAACATATTAAATTGGTGACACATGATTGTCCTTGTCTGAATCCAAATTGTCTTGGATTTAGCACATTATTTTTTTCTAAATATTCTACCCATCTATTTTTTACAATTCTTTCACAAATTTTTGCTATTGTACTTGTTAGAGAGACTGGCCTATAGTTGTTGTTGTTGTTGTCGTTCCCTAGACTGTCTGTCCGAGCAGTCCCGTCTCCCCAAGGTTTGTTTCATGGTGGTCTGTAGGTGATGTATTTGTGCAGCCTGTAATTGTTTTTAGGGCTTTGTTTTGTATGATTTGAAGGGTGTTGTGGTGTGTCTCACTGAGATTAGGAGCCCATGCAGGACTCGCATAATTCATCACTGAGCGTATGCATTGTTTGTATATTGTTTCTTTAGAGTGCGGAATGGTGATTATTTTACCATGCTTTATATATAGGTACTATATTTGCTTTTTTCCAATCTTCTGGAACTTTACCTTCTTTCAAGGAACTGTTTATTATGCTATGTATTATGTCTGCCAGTTCATTCCTGCATTCTTTCAAAATCCAGTTTGCTATTTCATCTGGTCCATGCGATTTTCTGACATCAAGATTACTCAGGTGTTTCAATATTTCATTCTTTGTTACTTCTATTTCTTTCATAGGGGGGACTTTCTCTTTCCATTCGATCTCTTCAGGTTGTATGTTCTCCCTTATAAACACAGATTTAAAATGTTTGTTCATAATTTCCGCCATTTCAATTTCCTCTGTGTATTCAACTCCTCCTTGTCTTAATTTCTCCAAATCTTGTTTGTTTTTCAGTTTGTTGTTTACAAATCTGTAGAATAGTTTTGGTTGATCTTTACACTTTTCTACGACATCTTTTTCATATTTTCTCTTTTCCTCTCTGCACGCTTGTACATATTCATTTCTATAACAAGTATATATTTTCCATTTTTCTGTTGTTTTTTTTTTTCCATTTAGCCCAAGCTTTGTCTCTTGTCTTTTATCACCCTACATCTTTTATTGTACCAGCACTTTATATATTCTTTTTCCTGTTTTTGTCTTGGGACATACTTTTCTACTCCCTTTTTATAGATTTTTGTTAAAATATTCCATTTCTCTTCTACTGTTGTATCTTCTTTGTGTATTCTTTCCCAGTTTTCATTTTGGAAGAATTCTCTTAATTTATCAAAATTTGCTTTTTCATACATCAATCTTCCTTTTCTATATTGTTCATTACTTTTTATGTATTTTTTCTCATTTAGTTCTAGTTCTATCAATATGTGGTCACTTTTGCTTATTGGTGCCTGGTATTCTATCTTTTCCACTATTTCAGGTTCTGATGTGAATATTAGGTCTAGTCTCGATGGTTCTTCTTCATTTCTATACCTAGTGTTCTCTTGGATCCATTGTGTCATTGTGTGGTCAGTAATCATCTCAAGTAGAACACTTCCCCATGAGTCTTCTCCACCCTTTACGGTCAACTCTTCCCAGCATATTTCTTTGCAATTATAGTCGCCCATCATAACTATTCTTCCTCCATCTTCCATTATCTTGTTTAGTGTTATTCTTGTGTCTTCTAACATGCTTTTATGTTCATTCTCTTCCCATGAGGCTGTTTTTGGGGGCACGTAGTTTATTACAAATTTTCTGCTCTTCTTATCTCTATCTTATACTTCTATCATAATCATCTCTAGTGTATTGTTCCCATATGTGACATTCTTCACGCTTATATCCTTCTTAGTCAGGAACATAACTCCATCCCCTTGTTTTATCTCTCTGTTTCTAATCCAATAATCATATGTATTGTGTCCTATGCTGTTGGGTGGTAGTGGGCCTTTTAATTTTGTTTCAACAATTCCCATTATGTCCGGATCTCTTTCTTTCAGATATTTGTTGAGTTCATTCAGTCCTGTTATTAATCCATCTATATTTGTGTAGGATACTTTTAACTTTCTGTTATTTCCATTGGTATCTCTGTTTCTTTTGTGTTTCTCTCTGTTATGCTCCATTTCTTCAATTTCATATTCACTACTCTCCAGTAGAATTCTTGTTTTTCTGTCTCCGTTCTGGTCTCGTTTTTTCTCTTAGCTTCATGTCTTTTCCTTATTTCTTCCTCTCTTTCCTCTTTATTCATTTCCCTTTTTATCCATACCTTTTCATATTGTTCACTTGTTGCTAGTTTCCCTGTTTTGGATAAGATATTCTCTGCCGTCGTTTGTGACCTGAATTTAATCTTAATTGGTCTGGTCTTGTCTGTACTATATTTCCCGAGTCTGAATTTCTCTTCTATTTGTTTCATTATTTCTGGCTCATCTTCCTGAACTGATTCTAGTAATCGGCTTACTTTTTCATTTTCCTCTTTGATTCTTGTGGTTCTATCTGGGTTGTGTTTCTCTTCCATTCCTAATATAATTATACATTTCTTTTTATCTGCTAAATCTCTTACTATATTCTCCTTTTGTCTTATTTATTTTATTTATTATAGGTTTATTCAACAATATTAAATACAATTAGACATACATATATACATTTTTTTTTTTATAAAATTGGTAGTTGAAAATCTTTTGTCTTATCCCTTTAATAATTGAGTCTTCAGTTTGTTCTTTCATTTGCTGTTTAATTATGTCAGTGAATGCCACTTTATTGTCTTCTTGGGTTGTCTTCCAACTCATAGCTACTTTAGATATGGCCTCTTTGTTTTCTTTATTATTCCTCTTTAATTCTTCATTCTCCTCTTTTACTTCTTTTAACTGTCTTTTTAGTTCTTCTACTTCCTTAGTTAAGTTATTGTTTGCTTTCTCTAGTGTTTCTAATCTTTCAACCCTTTCAGCCATTTTTGAAATTCTATCAAATCTACTCTCCCAATGTTCAGTCATTTGTTCAAGTTTTTCTTCGAGTCTTGCTAGTTGGGGGAGGTTGGTATCCGTCCCCCCCCTCATTAAATCCATGGAAATTATTATTCTCACCTTCCACTGTGCTATTCATATCTATGTTTCTAATCTTTACATTTTTGTTAGACCTTTCATCATCACTCAGCTGGTCAGGACCCCTTTTGTTTACATGATTCCTGCCTGCCTGGGTGAAGTCCTCCCCTTCCTCATTTCCTTCTATTTTCCTCAGTACTCCCTCCCCTTCCCCTTTTTCCTCACTTTCCCACTACACCACGAGCAATTTCCCCCCACCCTGTAAATACAATAGGTACTTCCTTTGCTTTGGGATCCACGAAATTTCACTTTTTCTTCAGAACGTCATCTAAGCCGTCCGTTCGTTGAAGTGTATTTACCTAGTTGTATTTTACGGGAAGGGGAGCTATGCTCGTAGGGTTCCACCTTCATATCTCATTTTATCTAAACTATTTTTAAATTCATGTATTGTTTTTGCACACACCACTTTCTCATCTAACTTGTTCCAACTGTTTATTACTCTGTGAGGAAAGCTGTTCTTTTTCAAGTCTCTTCTATAGCTGTCTTTTTTTATTTTCTTTCCATGTCCTCTTGTATTTCTGTCATCCCATTTTATCAGATTCTCTCTATCAATAATTTCTATGCCTTTCATGATTCTGTAAATAGCTATCAAATCTCCTCTCTCTCTTCTTTGCTCTAGTGTCTGTAGTTCAAGTTTTTCTAGTCTCTCTTCATATGATAGTTTTGAGAGTGTTGGTGCCAGTTTTGTAATTGCTCTTTGTATTCTTTCAAGTTTTTTTATACATTTTTTTGTACTTGGTGACCATATCGTTGCTGCATATTCCAATCTTGGTCTTATCAGGGTGATTAGGATTTTCTTCACCATTTCTTCATCCAGGTATGTAAATGCCACTTTGATTGTTCTTATTAAATTATAAGTTTCTCCAAAAATCTTATTTATATGTTTCTCAGGTGATATATTATTCATAACAATGACTCCCAGGTCCTTCTCATTTTCGACTTTTTTTATTCCTTCTTCTCCCAATTTATATGCTCCTGTTATTCTGTTTTTGCTTTTTCCAAATTCCATTATACTACACTTTTTTGTATTGAACTCCATCTCCCACTTCCTACTCCATTCCTGTACTATATTTCAGGGTTGGTGATTTTTTTTATCTTTTTAAAAAAAAATAATAAAAAAAAAAAAATCGGATTTTTTTTATTTAAATCAGATTTTTTTTATTTAAATCAGATTTTTTTTATTTTATTAATAATCAGCATAAAAGATATTGTGAAAGTTATATATATATTCTATATGTTAGTGTAAAATACATTTGAGGTGTTTTTACAGTGTTGCATCATCTCTCACTTGCTTATAACATGTTTGAGCTCTCAAAATCAGCAATTCAGAAGTGTAAAGAAGAACTTGACTGTCATGTTGGCAGTGTTGTTACAGATAATGCAGCTAATGTAAACAAAATGAGGAAACTGTTAGAACAGGAAAATGAACTGAAGCTGGTGACCTATGGCTGTACTGCACACATTTTGAATCTTCTGGCTCATGATCTGGAAATTGACAATATTAAAGAGCATGTGGTGAATATAGTAAAATACTTTAGAAACAATCATTATGCTTCTACAAGATATCGTCAGGAAGGTGAGCAACGTCTTGTTATGCCTCAAGACACACGATGGAACACCATGTGTAACTGTCTAAATATATATAGAATTGGCCAGCTCTCATGAAATGTTGAGAGGGAACAGATTGATGTCAAAGTTAGAGAAAAGGTGTCTAACTTAACCCTGAAGCGGTCAGCAGAGGACCTACTTGCATGACTAGAACCAATAGCTGTGGCTTTAGACAAAGCACAGAGTGATAAATGTACAATTGCTGAAGCAGTGAACATTTGGAAAGAATTAATCACAACTTTAAGCAATGGCAGAGATGCCCTAACTGCTGTGAGAAAGAGGTATGACCAAGTCATAACACAAACTCATCTTCTGGCAAACCTGATTCATCCTTCCCTTCAAGGAAAACTGCTTAGTGAAGAAGAAGTGAATAATGCAATGGACTATGCTAATGAAAGGTTTCCTTCACTTGTCCCAGTCATCATGAAATTTCAAGCCAAATCGCCTCCTTTCCATGCATTTAAGTTCAGTGATTTTGTGACCAAGTCTATGTCAGCTGTTGAATGGTGGAGGTCACATTCAAATGTGTTGGATAGTGACGTCATTTCAGCAGCACAACAACTACTGTCTGCAGTGGCTTCTTCATCAGGGGTTGAACGAGTTTTTTCAAGCTATGGTATAGTACATTCAAAATTAAGGAACCGGCTGGGAACAGAAAAAGCTGCAAAACTGGTGTTTTTGTTTAAAACTATGAATGCACACAAAATTGATGTATATGATGATACTAATGATCAGGATGCTTAAAAGAACCAAATTCATTGTCAAAAGAATTAAAAACCTTACTTTTTTATATTCAAAATTTTTTTGAACTACTTTCAGAGAAGTGTTTCATTATTTTTTAAAAGAAGATTGCTTTTACAGAATAAATTCAATGTGCTTTTGCTCTGAATACAGGCTGCAATAATTTTCTTTTTTTTTTTAATTCATTACTTCAAGAAATAAGTATAGCTCATTATAAGTAACCCTTTTTGATTTCCTTATTCAATAGCAAGTAGATTTTTTTTCTATTGCAAAAGGAAGTGATTTAGCATTTTAGTCCTTAGCTCATTACAAGTAAATCCCTTTGATTTCTTTCTTGATGGATGTGAAATTTTTTGTTGAACTGTACAATAAAAGAAAGCATTTAGTATAAAGTCAGTGTGTTTTTGCTCTGAATACAGGCTGCAATAATTTTCTTTTTTAAATTCATTACTTAAAGAAATAAGTATAGCTCATTTTAAGGAAACCTTTTTGATTTCCTTATTCAATAGCATGTGGATTTTTTATGTTTTTATTGCAAAAGCAAGTGATTTAACATTCTAGTCCTCAGTTCATTCATTACAAATAAAACCCTTTGATTTCTTTCTTAATGGATGTGAAAATGTTTGTTGTACTGTACAGTAAAAAGAAACATTTAGTGTTCTATTTCTCAGAAATATATAAAGCAGGTATAATTATGTTTGTTTTTATATTTTTCATTTACATTCCATATTGCTTTGGGCAGAAGTAAATACTGATTTAAATCGATGATTTTTTTTAAAAGAATCATTTGATTTAAATCACTGATTTAAATCATCATGATAAAAATCAGCCAACCCTGCTATATTTAGATCTCTTTGTAGTGATTCACAATCTTCTTCAGTTTTCACTCTTTTCAGTAGTTTTGCATCATCTGCAAAGAAGCTCATATAGCTTTCAATTCCTTCATCCATATCATTAATATATATAGCAAACATTATTGGGGCCAGAACTGTTCCCTGCGGAACACCGCTTATTACTTCATCCCATTTTGAGTGCTGGTTTCTTATCACTACTCTCATTTTTCTTTCTTGCAAAAAGTCTTCCATCCAATTTAGTAGTTTGCCCTGTATTCCTCCTTCAGCTTCTAATTTCTTAAGCAACTTCTTATGTGGTACTTTGTCAAAAGCTTTCTTTAGGTCTAAAAATGCACAGTCCGCCCATCCATCTCTTTCTTGTATTATATCTATTAGCCTTGAATACAAACATATTAAATTGGTGATGCATGATCGTCCTTGTCTGAATCCAAATTGCCTTGGATTTAACACTTTGTTTTTTTCTAAATATTTTACCCATCTACTTTTGATAATTCTTTCACAAATTTTTGCTATTGTACTTGTTAGAGAGACTGGTCTATAGTTTGTAGGTTCTTCTTTATTTCCTCCTTTATATATAGGTACTATATTTGCTTTTTTCCAATCTTCTGGAACTTTTCCTTCTTTCAAGGAACTGTTTAGTATGCTATGTATTTTGTCTGCCAGTTCATTCCTGCATTCTTTCAGAATCCAGTTTGCTATTTCATCTGGTCCATGCGATTTTCTGACATCAAGATTACTCAAGTGTGTCAATATTTCATTCTTTGTTACTTCTATTTCTTCCATAGGGGGGACTTTCTCTTTCCATTCAATCTCTTCAGGTTGTATGTAAACACTGATTTAAACCTTGTAAACACTTATTTAAAATGTTTGTTCATAATTTCTGCCATTTCCATTTCCTCAGTGTATTCAACTCCCTCTTGTCTTAATTTCTCCAAGTTTTGTTTGTTTTTCAGTTTATTGTTTACAAATCTGTAGAATAGTTTTGGTTGATCTTTACACTTTTCTATGACATCTTTTTCATATTTTCTCTTTTCCTCTCTGCACGTTTGTACATATTCATTTCTATAACCGGTATATATTTTCCATTTTTCAGGTCTTCTGTCTTTTTTCCATCTGGTCCAGGCTTTGTCTCTTTTGTCTTTTAACTCCCTACAACTTTTGTTGTACCAGCATTTTACATATTCTTTTTCTTGTTTTTGTCTTGGGACACTTTTCCACTCCTTTTTTGTAAATTTTTGTCAAAATATTCCATTTCTCTTCCACTGATGTTTCTTCTTTGTATATTTCTTCCCAGTTTTCTTGTTGAAAGAATTCTCTTATTTTATCAAAGTTTGTTTTTTCATACATCATTCTTCCTTTTCTATATTGTTCATTTCTTTTCATATATTTTTCTTCATTAAGTTCCAGTTCAATCAATATGTGGTCACTTTTACTTATTGGTGTTTTATATTCAATCTTGTCCACTATTCTAGGTTCAGATGTAATTATTAAGTCTAGTCTCGATGGTTCTTCTTCATTTCTATACCTGGTGTTCTCCTGTATCCATTGTGTCATTGTATGGTCAGTAATCATCTCAAGTAGAGCGTTTCCCCATGAGTCGTCTCCACCCTTTACTGTCATTTCTTCCCAGCAGATTTCTTTGCAATTAAAGTCGCCCATTATAACTATTCTTCCTCCATCTTCCATTATTTTATCTAATGTTATCTTTGTGTCCTCTAACATACTTTTATGTTCACTCTCCTCCCATGAGGCTGTTTTCGGAGGCACATAATTTATCACAAATTTTCTGCTCTTCTTATCTCTGTCTTCCACTTCTATCATAATCATCTCTACTGTATTCTTTCCATATATGACACCCTTCACGTTTATATCCTTCTTAGTCAGGAACATAACTCCACCCCCTTGCTTTTTCTCTCTGTTTTTAATCCAATAATTATATGCATCATGTCCTACACTGTTGGGTGGTAGTGGGCCTTTTAATTTTGTTTCTACAATTCCCATTATGTCCGGTTCTTTTTCTTTCAAATAATCATTCAGCTCATTCAATCCTGTTATTAATCCATCTATATTTGTGTAAGATACTCTCAGTTTTCTGTCACTTCCATTGTGTTCTCTGTTTCCCTTTTGTTTTTCTCTTGTATGTCGAACTGCCTTAGTTTCATATTCACTACTCTCCAATAGAATCTCTCTTTCTCTGACTCCGTTCTGCTCTCGTTTTTTTTCTTAGCTTCAATTCTTTTCTGCTTTTCTTCCTCTCTTTCCTCTTTATTCATTTCCCTTTTTATCCATACCTTTTTATATTGTTCACTTGTTGCTAGTTTCCCTGTTTTGGATAAGATATTCTCTGCCGTCGTTTGTGACCTGCATTTAATCTTAATTGGTCTGGTCTTATCTGTACTATACTTTCCGAGCCTGAATTTTTCCTCAATTTCCTTCATAATTTCTGGTTCATCTTCCTGAACTAATTTTAGTAAACTGCTTACTTTTTCATTTTCCTCATTGGTTCTTGAGGTTCTATCTGGGTTATGTTTCTCTTCCATTCCTAATATAATTATACATTTCTTTTTGTCAGCTAAGTCTCTTACTATATTCTCCTTCTGTCTCATCACTTTAATAACTGAGTCTTCAGTTTGTTCTCTCATTTGCTGTTTAATTATATCAGTAAATGCAACTTTACTGTTTTCTTTTATCGACTTCCATCCCTCTCTGTTTTCTTTACTATTCCTCTTCAATTCCTCATTCTCCACCTTTACTTCTTTTAACTGTCTTTTCAGGTTTTCTATTTCATCAGTTAAGTTTTTGTTCACCTTCTCCAGTTCTTCCAGTTTTTCAACCCTTTGTAGAATGTTGTTAACATGACCGAACCTACGCTCCAAGTCCTCGATCATCTTATCGACCTTCTCTTCTAGTCTTGTCAGTCAGGGGGGGGTTTGTGTCCCCCCCCACCCTCTTTAAATCTCTGGAAAATATTCTCATCACTTTCTACTGTATTGCTCTTATCTATACTTCTAATCTTTACATTTTTATTGGACATTTCATTGTCGCTCAGCTGATCGGGGGGCCGTTTGTTTACCTTTCGCCTGTCTGCCTGGGCCAAGTCTACTCCTTCCTCATTTCCTTCCATTTCCCCAGCAATCCCTCCCCTTCTCCTCTTTCCCTACTTTCCCACTACCCCACGAGCAATTTTCCCCCCACCCTGCAAATACAATAGGCACTTCTCTTTGCTTTGGGATCCATGAAACTTCAATTTTCTTCAGAACGTCCTCTATGCCGTCCGTTCGTTGAAGTGTGTGTGTGTGTGTGAGGACTACCGAATGACTATTCCCTCATGCATCCTCAGACCCACATTATAGAGCACATGCTCCCATATTTTGCCTCCAAAGCATGGATCACAGCCTGCATTCCCTCAAATGTGATGAGTGGCTTTCCAGCTACTTGCATCTGGCCAGTAAATAGAAACATATTTCCTGATGAGGTCTACATGAGATCAGCTGTCAGTGACAAGCCAGCACCACCACACAATAAAAACAGTGAAGACCTCACTGCTTCATCCAATCATAGTAGCTCTACCAGCTCCCAGCCAAGCAAAGCTACTGATGAGCCTGTCATTTCAGTAAGTATAGGTTCTACCTCCACTACATTTGACTGTCCTCCACCATCACCCTTCTGGAACAGTACTACAGCTGTCATTCCTTCTACCTCCTGTGCAAGCATAACACCAGAAGACATCTGTCTTTATCCTAAAGCTGCTGTGGAACCTCATAGGAAAGGGTCTTTGCATGTATCCTCACAGAAAATGAGGAGGCCATCAAGAACCTCCAACATAAGGGCAAAAAGAAACAGAAACGTGGCAAGACCATAAAGAAAAGGCTTCAAGAGCCAAAGATGAGGATAACCCTGCGGTGGTTCTGGATGACTCGCCTGAATATTCTGATGAGGTGGTTGGTGAATCAGATGGCCAGCCTTATCCATTTGCACAGGAGGCAGAAATAGGGGATTTTGTTTTGGTGGAACTGGAACTGGAGGAAGGTCGAAATGCTGGGAAAATGGTGCATTATGTTGGCAAAATCCCTACTGAGGATGATACCAGCTATAATGTGAGTTTTCTCTAGCTCAAGTCTAAGTTTTGTATCCCAGACACCTTTTGTTTCCCTATAATAGAGGATGCAGCAAAGGTGTCCAAAGAATCCTGCAAAGGTGTGTTGGTGCCCTGGCAAGGGAGTACTCAACGACTCTAAAACATGGTCAAGCTAAATGATCTGTTGTTTTCATTTAACATGAAATGAGGTACTAGTGATACATGAAAGTTAAAAAACTAATTTATTTTTCCACTTTTCATAAACAATATTGGATGCATTATTAGAAATTACGTAAAAGGTGACGTCATATTGAACTCGTTTATTGAACTCTAGAAGTTTAATTTCATTAATAAAATGTATATTTAAATTATTGGATAAAATCTGAATAATTGATAATGTTAATGATCAATTGCTACTGATAATTTGTAGTCTATTGAAAAATTTAAACATATGAAATAAACACCGAAAATTCTGGTCGGTGAAAAGTAAACAATGGTCGCGAAAATTATAGATATTGCGTGTGGCCTGCGACCGGATTCACTCAAATAATAGTTTTCGTCAAGTCAGGACGCTTAGAATTTGTGTCAACTGAAACTACAGAAAATCAATTTCGGAGGAACATTTACTCCCAACTGTAAAGAGAAACCTCTCTTTAAAGAATAAAATTACACAATTGAAAATAACGGATAAACTTAATAAGGCGAAAGGGACGTAAGTATAACTCGGCCGAGTTAAAACCGGTCTCTCGAAAATCCGCCTTTTCTAAAATTTACATCTAAATTATCAAGAAGAAGGTAAGATCAACTTTCTCATTTTGAATTAGTTTAACTAAAGTAAGAATTATTTGTTTGGATGAGGAAAACAAATCCTTTTCCAATAGCATATTTGTTTTACTTCACACAGCAAAATATAATTTATAATACTTCTTATTGGTATTGCAGGGATGAAATAGACATTTAATACTGATTGCCAAGATAAGGCAGTCATGCCTCAGGAAAAAAAACTCCTCTGTTGTACATTCATTAATAGAACACTTTATATAACGTGTTTGTTTAATTTCAGGCAGCAATGTCTCATCCAATATAATTTGCAATGAGTTTTTTTGGGGGTGAAAATAGCATGTACAAAACACCCCCGTAGTATGCACAAATTATCCCACTATGGTGGGGATTTGTACAAATTGGAATTTTTTTGTTAAATGTCCAAAAAATGTAATCAATTTCATCTTGATAAATCAAGCTGTGTGTCATAAGTAGCCCATTCCTTGAGGAATATTTCTGATCCACAGTTTTATCTTCAAGCTTTAAATCTGGTTTTTCAGTCATATTTTCCAACTAATAGTATGATATACCCCCCACACTACCCTATCACATTTGCTAGTAAAAAGCTTACTTCTGCTGAGAAAAATGAATCACAGACTGACTATGAAGGGCTAGCAGTAGTGTTTGCCATCACCAAGTTTAAATACTCTATTAGGTAGGAATTTTGAGTTGAGAACTGATAATAAAACACTTCTTGGATTGTTTGGAAAAAAACAAAGCAATTCCAACAAATTCAAAAGCAAGATTAATCAGGTGGTCTATTTTGTTGTCACAATATAGCTATGATCTTGTTCATAAAAGTGGTAAAACCAATATAGTTGCTCATACTTTGAGTAGGTTACCTATTGATGACTGTATTAATTCAGGTACACCAGCTGAATATGTGAAACTTGTAAAAAATTCATTGCTTTTAACTTTTCTTTTGAAAACTGTGCAGAAAATGACAAAAGAAGATCCTGTACTGAATAAATTAATTTCTCTTGTAAAATTTGAATGGAACAATAATTATGTTTGTAGAGAATATTCTCATGTTAAAAAATATTCATCCATTCATAATGGTGTTCTTCTGTTCAAAAATAGAGTTATTGATCCATCTGCCTTAAGAGCTAAAGTGTTAGAACTACTGCATTCCAGTTATAATGGAATTGTTGCAATGAAAGCTGAGGCTAGAGAAAAAATTTGGTGGCCCAGGCTTTCTGATGATCTTGAAGAGTTTGCAAAATGTTGAAATGAATATTGTGTTAGAAATAATCCAGCTTCTTCAAGTAAATTGATGTGGAATTTTGCTAGTAAGCCTTGGAGTAGGATTCACATTGATTACTGTGGACCAATGGAAAATAAGTATTTTTTTTTTTATCTTAGTAGATTCTTATTCTAAGTTTATTGATATTCAATATACTTCAAGCATGACTAGTACTAATACTATGGAATTGTTAAGGAAAAGCTTTGCTAATTTTGATATTCCTGATGTCATTGTTTCTGATAATGCTGCTTAATTTGTTTGGTAGTGAGAAGAGTGTAGAAGAACGGGAGGTTTTTTGGATAGATTTAAATGAGTGCATGAGGGATTAGGGAAGAACATCAATGTAGTAGTACTGGGAGACCTTAATGCTAGGGTAGGAAATGAACCAATTGATGGAGTGGTTGGGAAATGTGGAGTTCCAGGAAAGAATTGTAGTGGAGAGTTGATGGTGGAGATGTGTCTGGAAAGAGAGTTGATGATAGCAAATACAGTGTTTCAGAAGAAAGTCAAGCATAAGTACACATGGGAGAGGGTGGTGGATGGAAGGGTGGTAGATAGAATGTTAATGGACTATGTAGTGGTAGATAGGAGTATAACAGGAAGAGTTAAGGATGTACATGTGCTAAGGGGAGAGAGTGGGGTAATATTAGATCATTTTTTGGTGGAAGATAAGTTGAGAGTGGAGGATAGATGGAGAAAGAGGAAAGGGACAAAAGGTAGGGAGGTGCTTAGAGTGAACTCTTTAAATGAAAAGGAAAAGGAGGAGTACAAGAAGAAGCTGAGAGAGGAGTGGGAGGAGTGAAGGATAGAGTAGAACGAGGAGTGGAGGAGAAATGGGGATGGTTCAAGGAGGGAGTCACATAGTGTCCAAAAATGGTGTGTGGAACAAGAAGGACAAGAGGGAAGGAAGGGTAGTGAATGGTGGGATGAGGAAACAAAGAAGGTTGTAGAAGAGAGGAAGTGAGCTTTCACCAATTGGTTACAAAATAGGATGAGGGAGTCATATGAGAGGTACAAAGAAAAGAAAAGAGAAGTAAAGCACAAGGTAAAGGAGGCAAAGAGGAGAGCAGATATGAAATGGGGTAAGAGTATGACAGAAAATTTTGAAAGTAAAAAAAAAAGATGTTTTGGAAAGAAATTAAGAGAGGAAGAGGAGGTGAATCAAGTAGAGAAGAAAAGGTAAAAGGTGCAGATGGAGAGATGATATTGGAAAAGAAGGTAGTAAGGGGAAGATGGGCAGAGTATTTTAGGGAGTTGCTAAATGTGAAGGAGGATAGGGAGGGAAAGATAGCTGCAGTGGGAAGTACAAAGAAAATTATCATGATGAGTGAGGAAAGTAGAGGAGAAATAAAGAAGGATGAAGTGAAGGCAGTTGTTAAGATGATGAAAGCAGGTAAGGCACTTGGTCTGGATGGATGCCATGCAGAATGTCTAAAAAAAAGATGGTACAGTGATGGTGGTCTGGCTGGTGAGGTTATTTAATGTGTGCTAGAGAGTGGGTAGAGTGCCGGAGGACTGGAGGAGTCTGTATAGTTCCACTTTACGAGGGAAAAGGGGACAAGTGTGAGTGTAGTAGTTTCAGAGGGATTAGCTTGTTAAGTGTAGTTGGGAAGGCTTATGGGAGGATCTTGATTGAGAGGATTAGGAGAGGAACAGAAGGAGTAATTGGTGAGGAAGTGTGAATTTAGGACAGGTAGAGGTTGTGTAGATCAGATTTTTGTGGTAAGACAGATATGTGAGAAAGCTATAGGAAAAGGTAAGGATGTTTTTTGGGCTTTTATGGATCTGGAAAAGGCTTATGACAGGGTAGACAGGAAGGTACTGTGGGAGGTTTTGCAGATATACAGGATAAGAGGAAAGCTTCTAGGAGCTGTCAAGAGTTTTTACAAGAGTAGTAGAGCATGTGTCAGGATTAGAAATGGAGAGAGTGAGTGGTTCGAGGTAAAGGTGGGACTTCGTCAGGGATGTGTTATGTCACCCTGGCTGTTCAACTTATACATGGATGGAGTGGTGCAAGAGGTAAATGCAAGGGTGGTGGGTCAGGGATTGGAGATGGTTAAAGAAAATGGAGAAAAGTTGGATATGAGCCAGCTGTTGTTTGTGAATGACACTGCGCTTGTAGCAGGATCAGAGGAGGGATTGAGGAACTTGGTGACAGAGCTTGGGAGAATGTGTGAAAGAAGGAAGCTGAAGATAGATGTGGGTAAGAGTAAGGTGATGATATGTAAAATGGGTGAAAGTGGCAGCAGACTGGAAGTGAGCATTAAGGGAGAGCGACTGGAGGAAGTGGATAGTTTTAGATACTTGGGTGCAAATGTAGCAGGAAAGGGTGGAGTAGAGGTGGAGGTAGAATGTAGATTGAGAGAAGCGAGTGAATGCCTTGGTGGATTAAAAAATGTAATGAGGAATAGACATTTGGGAATAGAGGCTAAGAGGAGAGTGTATGAAGGAGTGATTGTGCCAACAGCACTGTATGGGGCAGAAACATGGAACATAAGAGAGGAAGAGAGAAGGAGTTTGAATGTGTTTGAGATGAAGTGTCTGAGAAGTATGATGGATAGAATGAGAAATGAGGAGGAGAACAGGGGTGGTAAGGGAGTTGGGAGATATGGTTGATGAAAGTGTATTAGGATGGTTTGGACACATGGAAAGAAGGAGTGAAGAAAGACTGGTAAAAGAGGTATGGAAGGCAGATGTGGAGGGAGAGAACATGAGGGGGCATCCTAAGATGAGATGGATGGATGGGGTGAAGGGGGTTTTGGGGAAGAGGGGAATGTCAGTTGAGGAAGGATGGGAGAGGACAGAAGATAGGGGTGAATGGAGAATGGTTGTATATGGATGATGCTGTGATGCATGAGGTGGAATGGGTTGGGGGATGGGGGGGTGAGGTAATATGTGTGGGAAAAATTTGACGCAGCCCGAAGGGATTTCTCCCTGTCTTCTCCTTTTCTGCATGGGGGGACAGAGAGGGGGGGTCACTGATGTAATGAAGCGGCCTTGCTGTGGATGTGCTGTGTGTCTTGCGACACTGCCTCTGACCCAGGGCAGTGGATAAGGTGCAGGGATGACCCATCATCCAGGAGGTGCTAAGATAAGAGGGAGGGTGGAGGGGGGTGGAGTGTATTTAGGGATGGAATGGGTGGGAAGGATTTTATGCCTTTTTCTTTTTGGCTACCTCCCTTGTAAGGGGGGGAAAGCCTTGGTATATGTATGTATGTACGTATTTTATTTCTGCTGATATCAAGGAGTTTTATGAAAGGAATGGAATAAAACTGATTAATCCTGGTCCCTTTCATCCTACATCCAATGGATTAGCTGAGAGACATGTTAAAAGTTTTAAAAAGGGGAATGCTAAAATATCAAAGTGGATCAATTAACACATGAGTTAGTAGGTTTCTGTATAACGGCAGGAGAACCATTCATTCAGGTACAAAAGGCAGCCCTGCTGAAATAATGTTTCACAGAAAATTTAAACCTCTTCTTGACATATGTAAAATAACTAAAACAAAGGAGAAAGAGAACATGCTAGTTAATAAGCAAAATGCTCTTGATTGTGTAGAAAGCAGATTTGAAGTTGGACAAGCAGTTTTTGCAAAAAAGTATTCAAGAGGTGAACCCTGGCTACCAGGCATTACTATTGAGATTACAGGTGCTAGAAATTATGTTGTAAAAGTGTTCGCTGAAAGTGGAAATTTAATTTGGCATAGACATTCTGATCAATTGAAAGCTAGGTATGATACTATTGAAAATGAAAAATCACCTGTTTCTTCAACTTCTCTGTTTGATTGTCAAATTGAAAATTCATTTGTTAAACCAAATACTAACATTAATATTGGCAATGGTGGAACTGTAAGTGACTGTGTTACCAGTGATACCATTTCACAACCTGCAGTTGCCACTGATGAAGTGCTTCCTAATAATAATAATTTTGACAAACATATTAATGAACCTCATGTTCCTACTGGGCCAGTATTGAGAAGGTCAAATAGGTCAGTGAAACCTCTTAATGGGGTAATTGAATCAATGTAATGTTTTTTAAGTTTTGTGTAAATGGGTGCAATGGGTGCCATGATGTTAACAAAGACAATGTAATATATGGTGTTGTGGCAAGCATGTTTGGTTTTTCTTTCTTAATTTAAGGATATTAATAATGAAACTGATTAACATGCTCAGAAAAACTAAGATATAACAGTGAGGTGAGCAGTATTTTAAAGAGCTATAGAATGTGCAGGAAGATAGAGAGGTCGTGGTAGTAGCAGTGGGAGGTGCTAAGGAAATGATAGTGATGAGTGAGGAAAATGGGGGGGGGGAATAAGAAAAGATGAGGTGCAAGTAGTTTTGAAAATGGTGAGAGCAGGTAAGGCTGCTGGGTTATATGGATGTCATGTGGAGAGTCTGAAGAAGGGAGGTACAGTAATAGTGGACTGGCTAGTGAGGTTGTTTAATGTGTGTTTAAGGGAGGGTAGAGTGCTAGAGGACTGGATGAGTGCCTGTCTAGTTCTGCTTTACAAGTGAAAAGGCAAGTGTAGTAGTGTCAAAGGGATCAGTTTGTTGAGTGTGGTTGGGAAGGTTGAGGGTTTTAAATGAGAGGATAATGAAAGGAACAGGGGGAGTAATTTGTGAGAAACAGTGTGGGTTTATGGTAGGTAGATATGCGAAAAAGCCAGAGCTGGGTGTGTTCCTCGGTACGTCCTTCAGTGTCCTGACTACATATGTGTCAGTCAGGACACTGAGGGATGCACCTAGGAATTCACTGAGGAACGTACCCAGCTCTGGAGAAAGCATTAGCAAAAGGTAAGGATGTTTTTTGGGCCCTTAGGCTTTGGAAAAGGCTTATGACAAGGTACACAGGAAAGCACTGTGGGAGGTTTTGCAGATATATGATATAGGGGGAATGCTGTAAAGGGCATTCAAGAGTTTTTAAATAAGTAGTAGAACCTGAGGTAGAATTGGAAATGGAGAGAGTGGTTTGAGGTAAAGGTGGGACTGTGTCAGGGATGTCATGTTGCCATGGCTGTTCAATGTGTACATGGATGGGGTGATACGGGAGGTAACTGAGAGGGAAAAGGGCAGAGGAGTGGAGATAGTTAAAGAAAATAGAGAAGAGTGGAAGGCAAGCCAGTTGTTGCTTGGTAACGATATTGTACCTGTGACAGGGTCAGTGGGGGATTACAGGAGTTAGTGACAGAGTTTGTGAGTGTATGTAATATGAGAAATCTGAAGGTAAATGTGGGTACAAGGATATGTGATGTACAAAGGGAGAAGATAGCAGTGAACTGGAAGTAAATCTTAAAGGAAGGATGCTGGAGGAAGTGGATAGCTTTAGGTATTTGGGGTCATTTGTGGCAGGAAAGGAAGGAGTAGCAATGGAAATAAAATGTAGACGAGATGCAAGTAAATACCTTGGAGGGTTAAAAAGTGTCATAAGAAATGGATATTTGGGAATGGATGCAAAGAGGAAACTATATGAAGGGGTGATTGTGCCAACAGCACTGTATGGAGCAGAGACCTGGAATCTAAGAGAAGCAAAGAGACATTTAAATGTGTTTGAGATGAAATGTCTGAAAAGTATGGTAGTGGTTACAAGGTTGGATAGGGTGAGAAATGAGGTGAAGAGGAGAGTGGGAATGGAAAAGGAGATGGTAGATAGGGCTGATGAAAGAGTACTGGGATGGCTTGGACACATGAATAGAATGAGTGAAGAAAGATTAGTAAGAGAGGTATGGAAGGCAAAGGTGGAGGGAGTGAACTTGAGGGGACAACCAAGGACGAGATGGATAGATGGGATGAAAGGGACACTGAGGAAGAGGGGAATATCTGTTGAGCAAGAAAGGTAGTAGGCAGGGCATAGGGGTGAGTGGAGAATGTATGGATGATATAATGATGCAAGGAAGGGAAGGGGTGGGGGGGATGAGGCTAGGATGGGTGTAGGGGGCTAGTGTGTGGTTATGTATGATATTTTGACGCAACCCAAAGAAATTCCTCCTCATGTTCTCTTTTTCTGCATGAGGGGATGGAGAGAGGGAGTCGCCAATTGGGTGAAGCAGCGCTGTTGTGGATGCGCCATGTTTTGCTCCACTGTTTCTGACCCACGGCAGTGGGCGGGACACAGGGATGATCCATCATCCATGAGAAGCTAAGATAAGAGAAAAGAAAGGGTCGTGGATGCGAGTGGAATGGGAGGGAGTGAAATAGTTAGGGGTGGGTACTTGTCTTTTGACTTTGCTACCTCCCTTGTAATGGGGAAAGCCATTGTTATATAAATAAAAAATGTGATACAATAATGATTATAATAGTAATAATACTAATAACAAAATTAATAATACTAAAAATAAATAAATATATAATAATAATGATATGTCCATTCCAGCGGCCTTCGAGGTCTTGGGCTTCTTCTACCAGCACCATTCTTTGTGTAACGTGTGTGCATTTATCATATTGTTCAGTATTTCTATATGTGGAGGATTATGTCATAAAGAATGACCAAATCCGAGAGAATGGGAGCAAGGTCACTCGTTCATGTTGAAAAATAAAACAAGTAGGAGATGAAACAAAAGTAGAAGTAAAAAAGAACTCTTTTGTGAAGATGTACACTAGTTTTATATTTTGATTAAAACACTACTTTATGTCAGAATAAAAGTGTTTGTGTGTCAGGGGGGAGGGGGAATGACCTGAAAGTCCTTTTCTCAGGAGGAGATCCTTGATGCTTTGCCCTGTTGCCACATCCTTCGGTTGCTCAGAGTGGAAGATGGCAAAATCCTGTGGCCATGGGTAGAAGGCGGCTTTCTCTTCAGCCTCCTGTTTCATTATCTGTTAGATAGATTAATAATTAATTAATTTCTCCATTTTTATTTTTCATTTACTTTTATATATTTGTCATAATAATTATTGTTTACACACACACACACTTTCAACGAACGGACGGCTTGAAGAACGTTCTGAAGAAAAGTGCCAATTGTGGATCCCAACGCAAAGAGAAGTGCCTTTTTGTATTTACAGGGTGGGGGGGATATTGCTCGTGGGGTAGTGGGAAAGTAAGGAAAGAGGAGAAGGGGAGGGATTGCTGGGGAAATAGAAGGAAATGAGGAAGTAGAGGACTTGGCCCAAGCAGACCGCCAAAAAGTAAACAAATGACCGCAAGCCCAACTGGAAGACGACGAAATGTCTAATAAGAATGTAAAGATTAGAAGTATAGATAGGAGCAATACAGTAGAAAGTGATGAGAATATTTTCAAGGGATTTAAAGAGGGTGGGGGGGACACAAACCCCCCCCGACTGACAACACTAGAGGAGAAGGTTGATAAGGTGATCGAGGACTTGGAGCGTAGGTTCGGTCATATGAACACCATTTTACAAAGGGTTGAAAGATTGGAAGAACTAGAAAAGGCGAATAAAAACTTAATTGATGAAATAGAAGACCTAAAAAGACAGTTAAGAGATGTAAAGGTGGAGAATGAGGAATTGAAGAGGAATAGTAAAGAAAACAGAGAGACAATAGCTAAAGAAGCTAAGAACTGGAAAGCAACCCAAGAAGGAAATAAGGTTTCATTCACTGACATAGTCAAACAGCAATTGAAAGAACATACTGAAGACTCAGTTATTAAAGTGATGAGACAAAAGGAGAATATAGTAAGAGATTTAGCAGACAAGAAGAAATGTATAATTATATTAGGAATGGAAGAGAAACACAACCCAGATAGAACCACAAGAATCAAAGAGGAAAATGAAAAAGTAAGCCAATTACTAGAGTCAGTTCAGGAAGATGAACCAGAAATTATTAAACAAATCGAAGAGAAATTTAGACTTGGAAAGTATAGCACAAATAAGACCAAACCAATCAAGATTAAATTCAAGTCACAAACAACGGCAGAGAATATCTTATCCAAAACAGGGAAACTAGCAACAAGTGAACAATATAAAAAGGTATGGATAAAAAGGGAAATGAATAAAGAGGAAAGAGAGGAAGAAAAGCAGAAAAGACTTGAAGCTAAGGCAAAAAACGAGAACAGAACGGAGTCAGAGAAAGAGAGATTCTATTGGAGAGTAGTGAATATGAAACTAAGGAAGTTCGACATACAAAAGAAAAACATAAGGGAAACAGAGAACACAATGGAAGTGGCAGAAAACTAAGAGTGTCTTACACAAATATAGATGGATTAATAACAGGATTGAATGAGCTGAATGATTATTTGAAGGAAAAAGAACCGGACATAATGGGAATTGTAGAAACAAAATTAAAAGGCCCACTACCACCCAACAGTGTAGGACATGATGCATATAATTATTGGATTAGAAACAGAGAGAAAAAGCAAGGGGGTGGAGTTATGTTCCTGACTAAGAAGGATATAAATGTGAAAGGTGTCATATATGGAAAGAATACAGTAGAGATAATTATGATAGAAGTGGAAGACAGAGATAAGAAGAGCAGAAAATTTGTGATAAATTATGTGCCTCCGAAAACAGCCTCATGGGAGGAGAGTGAACATAAAAGTATGTTAGAGGACACAAAGATAACATTAAACAAGATAATGGAAGAGGGAGGAAGAATAGTTATGATGGGCGACTTTAATTGCAAAGAAATCTGCTGGGAAGAAATGACAGTAAAGGGTGGAGACGACTCATGGGGAAACGCTCTACTTGAGATGATTATTGACCACACAATGACACAATGGATACAGGAGAACACCAGGTATAGAAATGAAGAAGAACCATCGAGACTAGACTTATTAATTACATCTGAACCTAGAATAGTGGACAAGATTGAATATAAAACACCAATAGGTAAAAGTGACCACATATTGATTGAACTGGAACTTAATGAAGAAAAATATATCAAAAGAAATGAACAATATAGAAAAGGAAGAATGATGTATAAAAAAACAAACTTTGATAAAATAAGAGAATTCTTTCAACAAGAAAACTGGGAAGAAATATACAAAGAAGAAACATCAGTGGAAGAGAAATGGAATATTTTGACAAAAATTTACAAAAAAGGAGTGGAAAAGTATGTCCCAAGACAAAAACAAGAAAAAGAATATGTAAAATGCTGGTACAACAAAAGTTGTAGGGAGTTAAAAGACAAAAGAGACAAAGCCTGGACCAGATGGAAAAAAGACAGACCTGAAAAATGGAAAATATATACCGGTTATAGAAATGAATATGTACAAACGTGCAGAGAGGAAAAGAGAAAATATGAAAAAGACGTCATAGAAAAATGTAAAAATCAACCAAAACTATTCTACAGATTTGTAAACAATAAACTGAAAAACAAACAGGACTTGGAGAAATTAAGACAAGGGGGAGTTGAATACACTGAGGAAATGGAAATGGCGGAAATTATGAACAAACATTTTAAATCAGTGTTTACAAGGGAGAACATACAACCTGAGGAGATTGAATGGAAAGAGAAAGTCCCCCCTATAGAAGAAATAGAAGTATCAAAGAATGAAATATTGATACACTTGAGTAATCTTGATGTCAGAAAATCGCATGGACCAGATGAAATAGCAAACTGGATACTGAAAGAATGCAGGAATGAACTGGCAGACAAAATACATAGCATAATAAGCAGTTCTTTGAAAGAAGGAAAAGTTCCAGAAGATTGGAAAAAAACAAACATAGTACCTATATATAAAGGAGGAAATAAAGAAGAACCTACCAACTATAGACCAGTCTCTCTAACAAGTACAATAGCAAAAATTTGTGAAAGAATTATCAAAAGTAGATGGGTAAAATACTTGGAAAAAAACAACGTACTAAATCCAAGGCAATTTGGATTCAGACAAGGACGATCATGCGTCACCAATTTAATATGTTTCTATTCAAGGCTAATAGATATAATACAAGAAAGAGATGGATGGGCTGATTGTGCATTTCTAGACCTAAAAAAAGCTTTTGACAAAGTACCACATAAGAAGTTGCTTAAGAAATTAGAATCTGAAGGAGGAATACAAGGTAAATTGCTAAATTGGATGGAAGACTTTTTGCAAGAAAGAAAAATGAGAGTAGTGATAAGAGACCAGCACTCAAAATGGAATGAAGTAATAAGCGGTGTCCCGCAGGGAACAGTTCTGGCCCCAATAATGTTTGCTATATATATTAATGATATGGATGAAGGAACTGAAAGCTATATGAGCTTCTTTGCAGATGATGCAAAACTACTGAAAAGAGTGAAAACTGAAGAAGATTGTGAATCACTACAGAGAGATCTAAATAAAGTACAGGAATGGAGTAGGAAGTGGGAGATGGAGTTCAATACAAAAAAGTGTAGTATAATGGAATTTGGAAAAAGCAAAAACAGAATAACAGGATCATATAATTTGGGAGAAGAAGGAATAAAAAAAGTAGAAAATGAGAAGGACCTGGGAGTCATTGTTATGAATAATATGTCACCTGAGAAACATATAAATAAGATTTTTGGAGAAACTTATAATTTAATAAGAACAATCAAAGTGGCATTTACAGACCTGGATGAAGAAATGGTGAGGAAAATCCTAATCACCCTGATAAGACCAAGATTGGAATATGCAGCAACGATATGGTCACCAAGTACAAAAAAATGTATAAAAAAACTTGAAAGAATACAAAGAGCAATTACAAAATTGGCACCAACACTCTCAAAACTATCATATGAAGAGAGACTACAAAAACTTGAACTACAGACACTAGAGCAAAGAAGAGAGAGAGGAGATTTGATAGCTATTTACAGAATCATGAAAGGCATAGAAATTACTGATAGAGAGAATCTGATAAAATGGGATGACAGAAATACAAGAGGACACGGAAAGAAAATAAAAAAAGACAGCTATAGAAGGGATTTGAAAAAGAACAGCTTTCCTCACAGAGTAATAGACAGTTGGATCAAGTTAGATGAGAAAGTGGTGTGTGCAAAAACAATACATGAATTTAAAAATAGTTTAGATAAAATGAGATATGAAGACGGGACCCCACGAGCATAGCTCCCCTTCCCGTAAAATACAACTAGGTAAATACAACTAGGTAAATACATTTAAACTCCTTCTCTCTTCTTCTCTTATGTTCCATGTTTCTGCCCCATACAGTGCTGTTGGCACAATCACTCCTTCATACAGTCTCCTCTTAGCATGCATTCCCAAATGTCTATTCCTCATTACACTCTTCAATCCACCTAGGCATTTACTCGCTTCTCTCAATCTACATTCTACCTAAACCTTCACTCCACCTTATTCTGCCACATTTGCACCCAAGTATCTAAAACTTTCAACTTCCTCCAGTCGCTCTCCCTTAATGCTCACTTCCAGTCTACTGCCACTTTCACCCCGAGTACATCTCATCACCTTACTCTTACCCACATTTATCTTTAGCTTTCTTCTATCACATACTCTCCCAAACTCTGTCACTAACTTCCTCAGTCCCTCCTCCGATCCTGCCACAAGCGCAGTGCCGTCAGCAAACAACAGCTGGCTCAACTCCCACTTTTCTCCATTTTCTTTAACCATCTCCAATCCCTGTGGTGGGGGAAATTCCCTGTGGTGGGGGAAAAGAATACTGCCACCAAGTTTCCCACTTGGATCGTAAGAGGTGAGAAAAAAGGGACGGGGAGAGGGACTAGGCATCCTTCTCCCTGTAGCCCCACGGGGCACACATCCTAAAGACAAAAGTGAAGGAATAAGGGGTGCTGGAGGGCCTCGGGCCAGCACCCTAAGGTTTGGGTCTTTTAATGTGCGTGGATGTGGTACAGATGAGAGTAAAAGGGAAGAGATAGGTAGTATGTTTGTGAGGGAAAGATGGATGTGTTGGCTTTGAGTGAAACTAAGTTGAAAGGGAAGGGTGAGTGTAAGTTTGGGAGTGTAAGTGGGAGGTTATCAGGAGTGAAGAGAGGGCGAGGGAGGGAAGGGGTGGCTATTCTAGTAAGTGAGGAGATAGGTAAACGTGTAGTGGAGTGGAAGGAGGTTTCCTCAAGGATAATGTGGATGAAGGTGAAACTGGGAAAGGAGATGTGGGTCTTTGTAAGTGCATATGGGCCTGGCAGTGAGAAGAGTGTGGAAGAAAGGGAGGCCTTTTGGATAGATTTAAATGAGTGCATAGAGGGTTTAGAAAGAAATGTCAATGTAATAGTACTGGGAGACCTTAATGCTAGGGTAGGAAATGGTCCAATCGATGGAGTGGTTGGGAAGTGTGGAGTTCCAGGAAAGAATCGTAGTGGAGAGTTGATGGTGGAAATGTGTCTAGAAAGAGAGTTGATGATAGCAAATACAGTGTTTCGGAAGAAAGTTAAGCATAAGTACACATGGGAGAGGGTGGTGGAGGGAAGGGTGGTAGATAGAGCGCTAATGGATTATGTAGTGGTAAATAGGATTATGATAGGAAGAGTTAAGGATGTACATGTGCTAAGGGGAGAGGGTGGGGGAATATCAGATCATTTTTTGGTGGAAGGTAAGCTGAGAGTGGAGGATAGATGGAGAAAGAGGAAAGGGACAAAAGGTAGGGAGGTTCTTAGAGTGAACTCCTTGAATGAAAAGGAAAAGGAGAAGGAGTACGAAAAGAAGCTGAAGGAGGAGTGGGAGGGAGTAAAGGATGGAGCAGAGATGGGTGTGGAGGAGGAATGGGGATGGTTCAAGGAGGGAGTCTTAAAGTGTGCAAGGATGGTGTGTGGAACAAGAAGGACAGGGGGAAATAGAAGAAAGGGTAGTGAATGGTGGGATGAGGAAACAAAGAAGGTTGTAGAAGAGAAGAAGCGAGCATTCACAGATTGGTTACAAAAGAGGACGGGGGAGTCATATGAGACGTACAAAGAAAAGAAAAGAGAAGTAAAGCAAAAGGTAAAGGAGGCAAAGAGGAGAGCAGATGTGAAATGGGGTAGGAGTATGACAGAAAATTTTGAAAGTAATAAAAAGATGTTTTGGAAAGAAATAAAGAGAGGAAGAGGAGGCGAATCAAGTAGAGAAGAAAAGGTAAAAGGTACAGATGGAGAGATGATAATGGAAGAGATGGCAGTAAGGGGAAGATGGGCAGAAAATTTTAGGGAGTTGCTAAATGTGAAGGAGGATAGGGAAGGAAAGATAGCTGCAGTGGGAAATGCGAAGAAAATGAGAGTGATGAGTGAGGAGAATGGAGGAGAAATAAGGAATGATGAGGTGAAGGCAGTTGTAAAGATGATGAAAGCAGGTAAGGCACCTGGTCTGGATGGATGCCATGCAGAATGTCTGAAAAAGGGAGGTTCAGTGATGGTGGACTGGTTGGTGAGGTTATTTAATGTTTGCTGGAGAGAGGGTAGAGTACCGGAGGACTGGAGAAGTGCCTGTATAGTTCCTCTTTACAAGGGAAAAGGGGACAAGTGTGAATGTAGTAGTTTCAGAGGGATTAGCCTGTTAAGTGTAGTAGGGAAGGCTTATGGGAGGATCTTAATTGAGAGGATTAGGAGAGGAACAGAAGGAGTAATTGGTGAGGAACAGTGTGGATTTAGGACAGGTAGAGGTTGTGTAGATCAGATCTTTGTGGTAAGACAGATATGTGAGAAAGCTATAGGAAAGGGGAAGGATGTTTTTTGGGCTTTTATGGATCTGGAAAAGGCTTATGATAGGGTAGACAGAAAGGCACTGTGGGAGGTTATGCAGATTTATGGGATAGGAGGAAAGCTTCTAGGAGCTGTCAAGAGTTTTTATGAGAGTAGTAGAGCTTGTGTCAGGATTAGAAATGGAGAGAGTGAGTGGTTTGAGGTAAAGGTGGGACTTCATCAAGGATGCGTTATGTCGCCCTGGCTGTTCAACTTATACATGGATGGGGTGGTGCGAGAGGTGAATGCTAGGGTAGTGGGTCAGGGATTGGAGATGGTTAAAGAAAATGGAGAAAAGTGGGAGGTGAGCCAGCTGTTGTTTGCGGACGACACTGCGCTTGTGGCAGGGTCAGAGGAGGGATTGAGGAAGTTGGTGGCAGAGTTTGGGAGAGTATGTGATAGAAGAAAGCTAAAGATAAATGTAGGTAAAAGTAAGGTGATGAGATGTACAAGGGGTGAAGGTGGCAGTAGACTGGAAGTGAGCATTAAGGGAGAGCGACTGGAGGAAGTGGATAGTTTTAGATACTTGGGTGCAAGTGTAGCAGGAAAAGGTGGAGTGAAGGTGGAGGTAGAATGTAGATTGAGAGAAGCGAGTAAATGCCTTGGTGGATTAAAGAGTGTAATGAGGAATAGACATTTGGGAATGGATGCGAAGAGGAGACTGTATGAAGGAGTGATTGTGCCAACAGCACTGTATGGGGCAGAAACGTGGAACATAAGAGAAGAAGAGAGAAGGAGTTTGAATGTGTTTGAGATGAGGTGTCTGAGAAGTATGGTGGGGGTTACTAGGCTGGATAGGGTGAGAAATGAGGAGGTGAGGAGGAGAACAGGGGTGAAAAAGGATTTGGGAGATAGGGTTGATGAAAGAATATTAGGATGGTTTGGACACATGGAAAGAATGAGTGAAGAAAGACTAGTAAAAGAGGTATGGAAGGCAGATGTGGAGGGAGAGAACATGAGGGGACGTCCTAGGATGAGGTGGATGGATGGGGTGAAGGGGGCTTTGGGGAAGAGGGGAATGTCTGTTGAGGAAGGAAGGGAGAGGACGGAAGACAGAGGTGAGTGGAGAATGGTTGTATATGGATGATGTTGTGATTGCATGAGGAGGAATGGGCAGGGGGGTGGGGGGTGGGGGGTGGGGTAGTATGTGTGAGTAAATTTTGACGCAGCCCGAAGGGATTTTCTCCCCGTCCTCTCCTTATATGCAAGGGGGGACGGAGAGGGGGGGTCGCCGATTAAATGAAGCGGCCTTGCTGTGGATGTGCTGTGTCTTGCGACACTGCTTCTGACCCAGGGCGGTGGGCAGGGTGCAGGGATGACCCGTCATCCAGGAGGTGCTCAGATGAGAGGGAGGGTGGGATGGGTGTGGAGTGTATGTAGGGATGAAATGGGTGGGAGTGTTTTTATGCCTTTCCCTTTTTGGCTACCTCCCTTGTAAGGGGGAAAAAGCCTTGGTATATGTATGTATGTATCTCCAATCCCTGACACACCACCCTTGCATTTACCTCTCACACCACCCCATCCATGTATAAGTTGAACAGCCAGGGCGACATAACGCATCCTTGACGAAGTCCCACCTTTACCTCAAACCACTCACTCTCTCCATTTATAATCCTGACACAAGCTCTACTACTCTCATAAAAACTCTTGACAGCTCCTAGAAGCTTTCCTCCTATCCCATATATCTGCATAACCTCCCACAGTGCCTTTCTGTCTACCCTATCGTAAGCCTTTTCCAGATCCATAAAAGCCAAAACAACATCCTTCCCTTTTCCTATAGCTTTCCCACATATTTGTCTTACCACAAAGATCTGATCTACACAACCTCTACCCGTCCTAAATCCACACTGTTCCTCACCAATTACTCCCTCTGTTCCTCTCCTAATCCTCTCAATCAAGATCCTCCCATAAGACTTCCCAACTACACTTAACAAGCTAATCCCTCTGAAACTACTACATTCACACTTGTCTCCTTTTCCCTTGTAAAGAGGAACTATACAGGCACTACTCCAGTCCTCCACTATCTTTCCCTCCCTATCCTCCTTCACATTTAGCAACTCCCTAAAATATTCTGCCCATCTTCCCCTTACTGCCGTCTCTTCCATTATCATCTCTCCATCTGTACTTTTTACCTTTTCTTCTCTACTTGATTCGCCTCCTCTTCCTCTCTTAATTTCTTTCCAAAACATCTTTTTATTACTTTCAAATTTTGTCATACTCTTACCCCACTTCACATCTGCTCTCCTCTTTGCCTCCTTTACCTTTTGCTTTACTTGTCTTTTCTTTTCGTTGTACCTCTCTTATGACTCCCTCGTCCTATATATATTTATATATATGCATATATTCATATATATATATATGTATTTATATATATATATATACATATATATATATATATACATATATATATAAATATATATATATATATTTATATAAACATATATTTATATATATACACATATTCATATATATATATAAT
>NC_134818.1:39392848-39405938 GCF_046742065.1 Oratosquilla oratoria
CAAATAAGAATAAACGAATAGAATAAGTGAAATCCACAAACGCGAAAACTGTGACTATGGTACTTTAGAATTACCATAAGTGATTTCTGAGACCAAACAAGAACTACAGTAAAGAATTAGAACAATAATATCAACAAAAATGATGATCATAATGATGATGATAACACTATTGATAACTAAAATTATAATGATAATGATAATAATAATAATAATAACAACAATAACAATAATAACGATAATAATAATAACGATAATAATAATAACGATAATAATAATAACGATAATAATGATAACGATAATAATAATAACGATAATAACGACAATAATAATAATAATAATAATAATAATAACGATAATAATAATAATAACGATAATATTAATAATAATAATAACGATAATAATAATAATAATAAGAACGATAATAATAATAACGATAATAATAATAATAATAATAACGATAATAATAATAACGATCATGATAATAACGATAATAATAATAATAATAACGATAATAATAATAACAATAATAATAATAACGATAATAATAACAATAACGATAATAATAATAATAACGATAATAATAATAACGATGATAATAATAACGATAATAATAATAATAATAACGATAATAATAATAACGATGATAATAATAACGATAATAATAATAATAATAACGATAATAATAATAACGATAATAATAATAACGATAATAATAATAATAACGATAATAATAATAATAACGATAATAAAAATAATGACAATAATAATAATAATGACAATAATAATAATGACAATATAATAATAATAATAATAATGATAATAATAATAATAATAACTATAATAATATTACTAGCATTAATAACAATAACAACACCAATAATAATAATAAACTGACATGATCCATGAATTAATAATTTGGGGGTCTACAGAAAATATTAAACTTTATTAGGGGGTCGCTGTGATGAAAAGTTTGGGAACCCCTGATCTAGACTGCTTTTAAATTCGTGTATTGTTTTTGCACTCACCACTTTCTCATCTAACTTGTTCCAAACGTCTATTACCCTGTGGGGAAAGCTCTTCTTTTTCAGGTCTCTTCTATAACTGTCTTTCTTGATTTTCTTTCCGTGTCCTCTTGTATTAATACTATCCCATTTTATCTATCAATAGTTTCTATGCCTTTCATGGTTCTACAGTTATCAAGTCTCCTCTCTCTCTTCTTTGCTCTAATGTCTGTAGCTCAAGTTTTGCTAGTCTCTCTTCATATGATAGTTCTGAGAGTGTTGGTGCCAATTTTGTAATTGCTCTTTGTATTCTTTCAAGTTTTGTTATACATTATTATTATTATTATTATTATTATTATTTTTTTTTTTTTTTTTTTTTTTTTTTAACTTGGTGACCACGTCGTCGCTGCATACTCCAATCTTGGTCTTATCAAAGTGATTAGTATTTTCTAAACCATTTCTTTGTCCAGATATGTGAATGCCACTCTGATTGTTCTTATCAAATTATAAGTTTCTCCAAAAGATTTGTTTATATTTTTCTCAGGGGGTCATATTATTCATAATAAGGACTCCCAGGTCCTTCTTATTTTCTACTTTTCTAATTTCTTCTCCCAATTTATATGACCCCACTATTTTTTTTTTTCCAAATTCCATTATACTACACTTTTTAATGTTGAATTCCATCTCCCACTTCCTACTCCATTTCCATATTTTGAGATCACTCTGTAGCGACTCACAATCTTCTTCAGTGTTCACTTTTTTCAACAATTTTGCATCCTCCGCAAAGAAGCTTCTATAACTTCCAATTCCTTTATCCATATCATTAATATATATAGCAAACATTATGGGGACCAGAACTGTTCCTTGTGGAACTCCACTTATCATTTCATCCTAATGAGTGTATTTGTCTCTTATCTCCACTCTCATTTTCTTTCATGCAAGAACTCTTCCATCCACTTCAGCAGTTTGCCCTGTATTCCTCCTGCAGTTTCTAATTTCTTTAGCAACTTCTTGAGTCACCTTATCAAAAGCTTTTTTCAGGTCTTGAAATGCACAATCAGCCCATCCATCTCTTTCTTGTACTACATCTATTAGCATTGAATAGAAACACATTAAGGCTTGATTCACACTATCGGTCCGGTCGCGCTCCGCTCTCGGTCCGGTCCAATATTGTCTCATTAATTTCAGTGAAAGCATTCACACTGGCGCTCTCGCTCCGGTTTCGCTCCGGTCACGGTTCCGTCAAAAGATATTTTTACTGGAGCGAGAGCGGACCGTGAGCGCCAGTGTGAACTCAGTTGCCACGGTCCTGCTCCTCCTACTCCACTCCAGTCGAGATTCAGCCTTCATATAAGCAAGTAGTGTTACCTTGTCCTACCAAACCATGGATAATCCAAAGAAACACCACAATGGGATCATGAGAAAGTTAGATAAATGATAAAAATACGTTTTCTTTTTATTTATCACTGATACAATGACAATGCGTACAGCTAGGATATGCATAAGCACCAACAGAATAAAATATAACCTACAAAACGTACTTTAATTTTGTGGATTCAGATAAAAATGCTAATAGAATTAGTCAAAAGGTAAACCAGAGCTGTATGACCTGACTTTGCTGCACCACAGTGATAACGTGGCGAAAAGAAGAGGCTGTGTTGAAATAAGCAGGCAGCTGGGTTGTGAAGGTAAGAAATTCCATACAATAGCCTAATGTCCACTGTGGAAATACATTTCCTATCCTCACTAAACAATTTTCCTATACAATAATGTTTGCATACTTATCATAATGCCAAGTTACTGAGAGAAAAAAAAATACACATTATTAACCAAAGAAATTCCATATGTATAATAACAGCCTATTATCCACTGCGGAAATGCATCTCCTTAGCTCACTCAACAAATATTCCTACACAAGTTTGTTTGTCTACTTATATTTTATCATTTTGCCAAGGCATTGAACCAGCTGGGGAGCTAAAATAATCTTTCAGTGTTTCTCTCACGCCAAAAGCCTCTCTTGTACCATTTTCCCCTCTACCTCTCATTGGACGTACAGTGTTTGATGGGGGCATGACAACAGTATCTGGTAATGCAACAGCATTTGGGTGTATCAGATTGTGAAGTATGCATGTTGTTGTAATGATTGCATTAGCGTTAGAAGGCATAGCTTTAAGTTTCCTTAAATATATTCTGAAGGTTTGCACTAGAATACCAAATGTGCACTCAACTATCCTCCTGGCTCTAGATAATCTATAATTAAAAATCCTCTTCTCTACATTATGTTCAGTCTGTATACCTGGGTAGGGCCTCATCAAATTTCTCTTCGGCGGGAAATCCTCATCTCCCACTATAATGTATGGTGCAAGCACATCAGTGCCAGGAAGTGCAGCATCTTCTGTTACATTTCAGGTCATCCTCAATTTTGGATAGTATTTTCTCAAATGTTTCGTTGTTCATTCTGAAATAGCTGTGGAATTTACTTTCATCATCAATAAGACGAGGATGCAGAGTATGAAATTCTCCTTTAGTCTTCCTATCTTGCAACATAGGATGAACTCACAATCTCTTTCTTTATTTTGTTTTCCTCCTTCTTCATCAAGTGTAATAGCGATTATTGCCAACTCGGCGTCAGAAAAGTCACATATCCTTCGTAACTGATGGTAAGACTTCTACTGGTGTCGAGGGAGGGGCAATGACGGGAGCGATAGCGGAGCGAGAGCAGACCGTACGTGTGAATACCTCAGAACCGAGAGCGGACCGAGAGCGGAGCGCGACAAGACCGATAGTGTGAATCAACCCTAAGTTTATGACGCATGATCGTCCTTGTCTAAATCCAAATTGCCTTGGATTTAGTGAGTTTTTTTTTTTTTTTTCAAATGCCTTACCCATCTAATTTTGATAATTCTTTCACAAATTTTAGCCATCGTACCTGTAAGAGAAACCGACGTGTGTGTGTGTGTGTGTGTGTGTGTGTGTGTGTGTGTGTGTGTGTGTGTGTGTGTGTGTGTGTGTGTGTGTGTGTGTGTGTGTGTGTGTGCGTGCATTTCCTAAACGTCTGTAAATAACATGAAAGTTTGCCTTAAGCGTTGAGCCAACTTCAAATTTTATTTTGGCTCTGCGAAGCTTAAGGTCGAACTCACAAATTTATTTTACTATTTTTCTTTCTTTTTACGTTAAATGCATATTACAGGAACGAGCGATGATAGTAATCGCAATTATAATAAATTGTGAAGGCCTGGGGCCCTGGGCCCTATTGCATCCTCTCACTCTCCGTGCTCACTTAGGACCTGTCTTCCTATCAAACGTACGATATTCAGGAAATGTACAGTACATACGGAACCTGTCTGCCAAGCATGTCTGTGGGATGAACACCATGAATTTCAAATACAGTACATGTGGATTATAAAAGCAAAATAGATAGTTCAAGTGGATTAACCTTAGTTAATTATGGATATATAGTGTAGAAGAAGCTATGTTGAATTGAAATTACCTGTCAACCTAAAATTAACCTGAAGACGAATACAGCTAATTTCCTTTTGGAACTTCGAAGGAGGATTTTCCCTCTTCGCTTGGAAAGATGATCAACGACCTTGAGCACTTCCGATGTGAGACCGCATGGCCATAGGCCCTCACCGTCTCTGAAGCACTTACTAGCCAGCGCTTCTGTCCTGGGACAACCGATAACGTGGACTAAGAAAAATTGCAAAGGATTGAAGGCAGGCCTCAGGAAGGATGGTAAATCGGTCTTTACTCAGAAAAAGGATGCAGCGTGTCTCTGTTCCGTAGGGATGTTACTAAAGTCGTAACTCGTTCCCTCAACAATGGAGTTAAGTTACCTAAACCTACACCACCTGGGGGAAGGGGTTCCCCTCAGCCGAATGAAATCGCCTTTGACAGATGCTTTCAAAGCGCGACTACCTTATTAAGACACAACTGGAATGAATGGATACATATCCAATCCTAACAAACCCTACACCAATCACTTAAGGAAGTTAGTGAGGAGCCTACGCAAGGAGGCGTTAAGTAGCTCGGGAAACCGTTACCTTTGCCCTATGATGTGCTTTAGGGATTGTTGTGGGCGATAAAAGTTATTTCTGGAAGTCGGAGAGGAGTGCAGGATTCGAACCCACAACTAAGCTAATACGAGACCGGCAGCTTTCCGATTATACCACCATAGCACCCATGGAAGACAACACAAAACAAAACATCAAGCTAAATGATAAACTCCATTAAGTAGAACTCCCATTTGCCAAAGTAAAATTCCCCTCACGATACTACGCATACTACTAAGCTGTTCAATTTACACAATAACCAGTTTATCTAACTTACATCTAACTTTGATTAACAAAATGACAATGAATAATACACGTGGTCATTGCTGCAATAACCAATTGTCACTGACTACACTAAATCCTGAGCAACAGAACACTAACGACTCGGTCATCTCTTCACAAATTCCTACAGAAAACCAATCCGTTGCCTCTGGTCTCTTCTGCAGAAGACCCGCGGCCTCCAGGAAACCGCCAATAGCCTTCGGTCGGGACCACAAATCACTCAGGGAAGATAATTATATTGTGTTGTTGTCTGGGAATTGTTGGTGTGGTGGTGTTCTGTGTCCTCTATATGGTGGTGGTTGCATCTGAGACAGTTGGAAACTGTGGCCAGGCCTGTTCCGGGCTGGTACTGCTTTAGTGACGTGTGGTGTCATGAGCGCAGGCGTGCCAGTGTGGTTCATGTCCTTGTGGGGCTTAAATCTAGGGGGTGTTGGAACACAGAGTTTGGTGGCCTTTCTTGAAGGGTTTGTGTAGTTATTTGGGTATGAATACGCTTCTGTGTGGATGTTTTGCGTGGTTAGGGTGGTAGGATATGGGTAAATGTTTGAGTAGTGTGCTTTTTTTTTTCCTTCGGTTGGCGGTGCTTCGAAGAAGTGAAGGTTGTGTGTTGTTTAGGGTGGTTCTGGCCACCTGGAAAAGACCACTTCAACACTGACATCAATCGTTCAACGTCCACTAACTACCACTAGTTTTCAATTTATGGTCCATTTTGTGAATGGTTCCCAAGGGGACTTGTGGACCACAGGGTAGGAACCACTGGTCCACACCAATCATTATCACCTTCGCTTTTATTAAAGTACCGATGAAATAGCACTCAGTATAGAAGTGATAGTCACCTGAATAGAATCGCCTGTCTGGCTGCGGTCAGAATAAAAGGAAAAGGGTAGGAAAGGGTTAGAACAAAGGTCAGGATGACGATAGAAGTCTGGAAACGTTTAATTTGAATTTGGTCTTAAGTATTGCTAATGATGAAGTCAATGTTAAGTCTATACCCACCGCTGCGAACTCAACCCCATAGCTGAAATGGTCACTCTAGACCACAAACTGAAACCCAAATAAAATTAATTCATTTGCTACACGGTTGGCGAACTTGTTTCTACCTCCTTCCAAATTAAATCTACTTCTTGACAGTTTGGGACCATTATTTCTTGTCGAAATTCGCATTCAGTCTGAAAATTTCGTCACTTTTGGTGTTGTCAATTCCCTTTAAAATCTTAAAATCAAATCACTCCCGAGTCTACGCTTTAGAGAAAATAGACTTATATGTTTAAGTCGATTTTCGTACGATTTATTTCTGATATTTGGAATCAGTTTTGTGCCTCGCCGTTGCACTTTTTCCAATCTGTCAATGTCTTTAGTGAGATTCGGTGACCATCCGGATACAGCATATTCCAAAATGGACGAAATAACGATTTATATTGCTCAATTCAATTCATTCAGTTCACAGTTGAGCTTGAAAAAGATTGTAAGTTACCGTTTCTAGACACACTGATACATAGAGGTTCTGAACAGGTAAGTTTCTCAGTATACAGGAAGCCCACCAATAAGACGTGTCAAAACTGGTGTTCTAATAGGTTTCTTTCTCAGAATTTTTCGTATCTGCAGTAAAGGACTCCTAGATGATGAACTGACATACATCAAAAATACTTTTAAGAGGCTGAAATACCCCGGAGGTTTGATCACCAAAACAATGAGCAAAGCCGAGAAAATCTACGATGGCTCAAACGTCCATGCCCCGGGAAAAGATAAGTCACACTTTATAACTGTCCCTAATTCTACTAACACCGGAGCTATTGATAATTATTTGTTAAGACTCCTGTGTTTCCTACTCAGCTTACGTCAAACTGCGAAACTAGTCAGGAATAATCTCTAAACAGACTCCTGTTTCCTACCCCGCTTACGTATTATATATATATATATATATATATATATATATACATATATATATATATATATATATATATATATACATATCAATTTCAATGTACCCAACATGTAATGTAATACATGTTTTCTGTCATGGGTCTGTTGTCGGTGAAAAAGCTGGTTGTGGTGTTGTGATTAGGGAATTCTATAAATACTGTACAAGTAATGAAGAGTGATATTCTAAAAGGTATAAACTCCAGCACCACTGCAGAATTACACGCAATACATGAAAGTTTAAAACTGACATCCAACAGAGGAAGATCATTATATCTATTTGTAGATATAGTTCATTAATTGCACTTAATTCAAAATTCTTTAGTTATAACAGCCTTGTTTTTAAGTGTAAAAAGGTAATCAAGGACATCAAATCCATTAAAATCAATGTAACTTTTGTATGGATACCATCACACTGTGAAATATATCTGAATGATGTAGCTGATGATTTAGCTAAAGAAGGCACATAGAGAGGTATCGTTGATATCGTAAGTGTCCCAAGTACGAAATAAATTAAATTGAAAATGTAAAAACACAGACACTTGCGACCTCAAAGAAGAAAAAAAAAAAAGAAAAAAAAAAACTGTAGCAAAAGGAAGTGAAAGTATGTTACACTATGTTCACTATAAACCCACTATAGGAGAAATAATATCGGAAGTACAGGAAAGCTGTATTTCTACGATAGTGGGTTTATAGTGAACATTTACAAATGTGTTATAACATACCAGTTTCCAATGTTACACTATGTGAATACATACATACATACATACATACATACATATACCAAGGCTTTTTTCCCCCTTACCAGGGGGGTAGCCAAAAAGGACAAGGCACAAAAACATTCCCACCCATTTCATCCCCGAAAACACTCCACACCCCTCCCATCTTAGCACCTCCTAGATGTTGGGTCATCCCTGCACCCTGTCCACTGCCCTGGGTCAGAAGCAGTGTTGCAGGACACAGCACATCCACAGCAAGGCCGCTTCATTAAATCGGAGACTCCCCCTCCCCCCATATAAAGGAGAGGACGGGGAGAAATCCCTTCGGGCTGCGTCAAAAATTTTGCTCACACACACTACCTCACCCCCATTCCCCCGTCCAATCCACCTCATGCATCACAACATTTTCCATATACAACCATTCTCTATTCACCCCTGTCTTCTGTCCTCTCCCGTCCTTCCTCAACAGACATTCCCCTCTTCCCCAAAGCCCCCTTCACCCCATCCATCCATCTCATCCTAGGCCGTCCCCTCATGTTCACTCCCTCCACATCTGCCTTCCATACCTCTTTTACTAGTCTTTCTTCACTCATTCTTTCCATGTGTCCAAACCATCATAATACTCTTTCATCCACCCTATCTCCCAGCTCCCTTTCCACCCCTGTTCTCCTCCTCACTTCCTCATTTCTCACTCTATCTAGCCTAGTAACCCCCATCATACTTCTCAGACACTTCATCTCAAACACATTCAAGTTCCTTCTCTCTTCCTCTCTCATGTTCCATGTTTCTGCTCCATACAGTGCTGTTGGCACAATCACTCCTTCATACAGTCTCCTCTTAGCATCCATTCCCAGATTCCTATTCCTCATTACACTTTTTAAACCACCAAGGCATTTACTCGCTTCTCTCAATCTACATTCTACCTCCACCTTCACTCCACCCTTTCCTGCCACATTTGCACCCAAGTATCTAAAACTATCCACTTCCTCCAGTCGCTCTCCCTTAATGCTCACTTCCAGATTACTGCCACTTTCACCCCTTGTACATCTCATCACCTTACCTTTACCCACATTTATCTTCAGCTTTCTTCTATCACACACTCTCCCAAACTCTGTCACCAGCTTCCTCAATCCCTCCTCCGATCCTGCCACAAGCGCAGTGTCGTCCGCAAACAACAGCTGGCTCACCTCCCACTTTTCTCCATTTTCCTTAACCATCTCCAATCCCTGAACTCTCGCACCACCCCATCCATGTATAAGTTGAACAGCCAGGGTGACATAACGCATCCCTGACGAAGTCCCACCTTTACCTCAAACCACTCACTCTCTCCATTTCTAATCCTGACACAAGCTCTACTACTCTCATAAAAAATCTTGACAGCTCTTAGAAGCTTTCCTCCTATCCTGTATATCCGCATAACCTCCCACAGTGCCTTTCTGTCTACCCTGTCGTAAGCCTTTTCCAGATCCTTAAAGGCCCAAAAAACATCCTTCCCCTTACCTATAGCTTTCTCACATATCTGTCTTACCACAAAAACCTGATCTACACAACCTCTACCTGTCCTAAACCCACACTGTTCCTCACCAATTACTCTCTCTGTTCCTCTCCTAATCCTCTCAATCAAGATCCTCCCATAAGCCTTCCCAACTACACTTAACAAGCTAATCCCTCTGAAACTACTACATTCACACTTGTCCCCCTTTCCCTTGTAAAGTGGAACTATACACGCACTCCTCCAGTCCTCTGCCACTCTACCCTCTCTCCAGCAAACATTAAATAACCTCACCATCACTATACCTCCTATGTGAATGCAATTGAAAATTGTAATTTCACTTATGGACGGCACAACTTGTATGACACAATGGTAACGAGATTAAGGTTGGGATATAAATATTATTGGGAATGTAATAAAAATACTGATGAAATTGCATGTAAACTTTGTCATGAAAATAAATGCCACTCATTACAACACCATGTCGTATGCACAGAACTATGTGAACTTAGAAACGATAACATAAAAGAATGTTCCTTCCAAGTATCTTATAAGAAAAGAGAAGATTAATAAACTCTCTTAAGCAAAATAAAGTTAGGAGACATTATGTATTGATAACAAATGTATTGTTTTAAAAGATGCAACATGCCATTTTTGTTGAGTGGGTGCATTAACAAGATGTACACCCCATTTGATGTTACGCATTTTGTAAACAAACAAATAATAATGATAATAATTGACTGTAATGTATATCCTCAGGCTGACAAAGATGATGCATATTGCAACTAGGCCTCCTTAAATACTGAACAAGAATAGATTTCAATGTCGATGAAATTGTATTATTTTAGTTGTGCACACCTACGCGATATAGCATTAGAAAATTAAATATAAAATTTGTACATTATAATACATGAACGTAATATGAGATTTTCATGGCGGAAATAAATTAGAAAAAAATGCTACAACCAAATCCATTAACGAACGAAGCCGCTAGGATACGGTAAGGACGCCATGTTGTCGTCTGTCCAATCCAGTCACTATCAGACGATGGCTTTCACGTTGTGGACTGGGTGTTCTCCAACTCCAGGTGACGTTGATGAGCGCTCTTACAAAGACAATGGGGCTTCCTTGGACTTTATGAGAGAACACGGGGTTCTGCCGTCGTCTGTTAATTGTCCGAGGTACAATAATAATCAGGCCTATAGCATTCGTGACGACGACGATCTGAATAACTTTTAAATTTGAGGTACCGAATGACTAAATATAGGTTAGGTTACGTAGGTTAGGTTAGAAAAGACGAATTTATCGTCCTTTTATTTCTTCGACCTTGGCATCTATCAAAACAATCATGGCGTATCATTCAACCGCTGCGCATTCGTTCATTAGTAAATCGGTTTTAGCAACTTTTTTGTTATTGGTTTCAGCCAAGAAAATCGCATATTACGTAGATGTATTATAATTTACAAAATAATTAATTTTCTATTGCTATATCGCGTAGGTGTGCACTTTTAAGATGTTATCGAAGAAATTTAGGTAATGACAAGTAATTCGCATTTTTTTCTCTTTTATTTTTTCACTGAATACGATTCGAATGAATGTCCGGGTATTGGCATCATGCTATAACTTTGAATTGGTGACACAGGTTGTATTCCAGTATCAAGTCAATAATAATATTAATGACATTAGAATGACTCGTTGATGTCAATTATAAAAAACAAATGTGACATTCACACGTTTCTCTCTAGCACAGAGAGAATAGGGGCTAACGACATGAGGCTGGCTAGTGCGTCTAAGTTATTTCTAGTAATGTTGCAGAACCACTGATCAAGAAAGCAATGCAGGGCCAAACCTTCTATTGTCTTAGGACGAAATAATCCGTAATGTACGATACATCTTCGTAAGAAATAAACGCAACGTTATAACTTGCGCACAAAACTCACGGTGTGAGGAAGAAGTGAAGATTCCACGTACACACTCCACTCTCACTGTAGGCTCACTGGACTACGGAGTACGGACCGAGACCACACTGTCGCATAACCCGTTTGCGTCTCAGGTTGCCAAAAGTACGATAACTACACAGACAGGTTCGTAACCTTGACAAACGGAGGTTTTGGCTAGTCTCCCACATAAAAGATTAGCTAGAAAGATAAGTTGTGAAGTGGCATCATAGGAGGGGTGACCCCTTCTTTGTCAGGTTACATTTTTCCTGTTGCTTTCAGCCTATTTCGTCGAAGCGGAAAAGCTGTTGGGACCCGTTGGAGGAAGCGTTCTCTCTCTTTTTTTTTTCTTTTCTTTCTTCTTTTTCCTCCTACCTTCTTATTTTCTTCTTTAGAATTACACCGAAGCTGTGTAATAACTATTAGTTTCTAGGTATTTTATGGTTGGTCAGATGTTAGAGTGAGTCAACATGGTAATGACATGTATAGTTGTTTATTTATTTAATTATTTACTTGTTTATTAATTGGTTTATTTGCTTATGTATGTGTTGTGTTTTGTAACGTTTTAACAAATCACATACTACATGTTGCATGGAATTCGTTGTTGCTAATTTTGCAGTTTAACACGAAAATTTTGTTTGTAGAAGGGTAGGAATAATCAAAAAAGGAAATTTTCCTTACTAAGGCTCTCACTTCAATGTTTCTAACCTCACTGGTGCCAAATGTAGTGTCAAAATACAGTAAATTTACAACTTTTACAGCATGTAAATGTTGAAATTATTTCATTATCACATTTAATTTGTTTCATTTTTCTATTCCTTTCATGTATTTATTTTGGTTCTTTATTTTATTATCATTACAACGTACCTTGGACGTTTGTTGCAGTATTGAGAAAACTGTTCTAACAGGTTTCCACCGCGAGCAGTTACGCAGAGAGGAAATGCGAAATGAAATACTAACCTCGCTTTTCCACGTACATATCGCTACTCCTCGTACACTGTGAAAACACATACACTATTTCTACAAGCAGCAGTACTAGCATGAGATAGCACAAACCACATGAGAACACAGATGAAATGGTCACCGTATTACACCATAACCAGACACGACAATGATCACTATGCTTATTTTTTCTCTTGTTCATACTTTGTCTTTTTGTTTCCTCCCCGTCTTCTCCATTTCTGCATAAGGGGACGGAGAGGAGGGGTCGTTGATTTAATGACGTTGCTGTGGATGTGCTGTGTCTTGTGACGCTGATTCTGACCCAGGGTAGTGGGCGAGATGCAGAGATACGTCATCCAGGAGGAACCAAGATAAGAGGGAGGGAGGGGGGTGGATGGGAGTGTATTTTTTTTTTGGGGGGGGAGTGAAATGTCACTCCCACGGGCTTCGAGTCCGTACGGTGGTGTTTATGAAAGACACGCCTTGTAGAAAGGAAGTGGGATGGTGTAGCTAGTCAGGAGCATGGGGGCGGGCAGTGGAAAAGAGAGGCTACAGCTGTTAGAGCGGCGGCGGACGCTCTAGGACAGTGGTTTTTAACCTGTGGGGAATTCCCCACTGGTGGGGAATGACGGAGTTGCCAAGTGGGGAATGACCGGTCGGACAGAAGAACCACTGTTTTTTTTTTTTTTTTTTAATCGATGTGTTTTTGTTTATCTTTGTTTCTGGTGTCTTCTTGTTGTCACAT
>NC_134818.1:39406438-39418938 GCF_046742065.1 Oratosquilla oratoria
GAAATCACACGGACCGGATGGCATTACAAACTGGATACTAAAAGAATGTAGAGAAGAGCTAATAGACAAAATATGTAATATAGTAAGCTGCTCACTCAAAGAAATAAAAATACCAGAAGACTGGAAAAATGCCGATGTCATACCAATATATAAAGGAGGGAACAAAGAAGACCCAACAAATTACAGATCAGTTTCCCTGACAAGCACGGTAGCCAAAATTTTTGAAAAAGTTATCAAAAATAGATTGATAAAACATCTGGAGGAAAACAATATACTAAACCCGAGACAATTTGGATTTAGACAGGGAAGATCGTGTGCCACAAATATGATCTGTTTCTACTCAAGACAACTAGATATAACACAAGAAAGGGACGGATGGGCTGGTTGTGCTCTCCTTGACCTACAAAAAGCTTTTGGTAAAGTACCACACAAAAAACTATTAAGAAAACTGGAAACTATAGGAGGGATAGAAGGTAAACTACTGAAATGGATGGAAGACTTCTTGTATGGAAGAAAAGGGAGAGTAGTGCTCAAAGATAAGAGTTCCACTTGGGAAGGGGGTAATTAGTGGAGTTCCACAAGGATCAGTATTGGCTCCAATAATGTTTGCTATTTATATGAATGAGAGGGATGAGGGTGTGGAATGTTACATGAGCTTCTTTGCAGATGACGCAAAACTGTTGAAGAAAGTGAGTACTGAAATGGATTGAGTCGCTACAGAGATATCTGAAGAGGGTTTAGGAATGGAGTCAGAAGTAGGAAGTGGACTTCAACATTAAGAACTGTAACATAATGGAATTTGAAAAAATATATATCAGAAGAATATAAAATTGGTGCAAAAGAAGTAAAGAAAGTAGAATCTGAAAAAGACCTGGGAGTAATCACCACAAGGGACATGTCCCCTGATAAACAGATAAACAAAATTGTTGGAGAAACCTACAACTTGTTAAGATCAATAAAAGTGGTCTTTACGTACTTGGACGAAGAAATTGTAAAGAAAATACTAGTCACACTGATAAGGCCTAAACTGGAGTACGCAGCGACACTATGGTCACCCAGTACCAAAAAGAATATAAGAAAAATTGAGAGAATCCAGAGAGCAGCTACGAAGATGGCCCCAACACTTTCAAAACTGTCATATGAAGAGAGATTGACAAAACTAGAATTACCGACTATGGAACAAAAAAGAGAAAGAGGTGACTTGTTGACTATCTACAGAATTATGAGAGGTATGGAAATCCTTGATAGAGAAGACTTACTAAATTGGGATAACAAAACACAAGAGGACATGGGAGGAAACTCAAAACAGATAGTTACACAGGAGACCTGAAAAAACAACAGCTTTCCCCAAAGAGTGGTGGATGTATGGAACAAACTACACGAAATGATAGTGTGCAAAAACCATACGCGAATTTAAGAGCAATTTAGACACTGCGAGATACAGAGACGGGCACCACGAGCTTAGCTCTCCTTCCCGTAAGATACAACTAGTAAATACAACTAGGTAAATACACACACACACACACACACACACACACACACACACACACACACACACACACACACACACACACACACACACACACACACACACACACACACACACACACACACACACACACACACACACACACACACACACACACACACACACACACCCACGACTCGATGGCACAAGTGGTAGAGTTCCCGGCCGCCACTACGGCGGTCCGGGTTCGAATCCCGTCCAAGGCTAAAATAATTTCAGTATCGCTGCGCTGCGAGTCGTTACTCCAACTTTCGTGGGTCGGGAGTTGTGTGTGTGTGTGTGTGTGTGTGTGTGTGTGTGTGTGTGTGTGTGTGTGTGTGTGTGTGTGTGTGTGTGTGTGTGTGTGTGTGTGTGTGTGTGTGTGTGTGTGTGTGTGTGTGTGTGTGTGTGTGTGTGTGTGTGTGTGTGTGTGTGTGTGTGTGTGTGTGTGTGTGTGTGTGTGTGTGTGTGTGTGTGTGTGTGTGTGTGTGTGTGTGTGTGTGTGTGTGTGTGTGTGTGTGTGTGTGTGTGTGTGTGTGTGGTCACAGCATTACCCATAGATCGGTCATATATGAGCTCTGACCTCTCTTCCGGGAGAGAAATAGCTGTCGATCACGAGTCCAACACGTGATTCAAGGCCATGGTGAATCACACACACACCTGAAGGAGAAACGTGGGAAATCCATGATCTGGGTCGAGTTGATCTTGAAGGCGGCTGAAGAACGATAAAGAAGTTGAGTGAAGGTCTCCAGGCCCCTCAGGATGCCCCAGATGCTTTGAGCTACAAGGACGCCCTCTCCAGGCGCGTCTGGACTGTCGACCTGGTGGGGAAGAGAGGGAGAGGGGGGGGAGGCAAGAGATAGGAACCAATTAGTTTTTTTTTATGATTTTTTCCTCTTTCTTTTTGCGTGGGTATCTGAAAGAATGCTTTCGTGCCCAGAGCTGGAGCATGTGTGTGTGTGTGTGTGTGTGTGTGTGTGTGTGTGTGTGTGTGTGTGTGTGTGTGTGTGTGTGTGTGTGTGTGTGTGTGTGTGTGTGTGTGTGTGTGTGTGTGTGTGTGTGTGTGTGTGTGTGTGTGTGTGTGTGTGTGTGTGTGTGTGTGTGTGTGTGTGTGTGTGTGTGTGTGTGTGTGTGTGTGTGTGCGTGTGTGTGTGTGTACTTATATCTATGTATCTGTATACCAAGAGTTTTTTTCCCCTTATAAGGGAGGTAGCTAAGTCAGAGACACGTACCTATTCCCACCTATTTGTAAGAGGCTGGTAGAAAAAGGGATAGAATACGAGTTGTTACATTTTATAGTTAGGTTGTGATAAATAAGAGCCCGATTCCGCTTTTTCGCTTTGTGTAATAAAATATTGTTTGTAAATAACAGCTCGAACGAGCTCCCCGACTCAGCTTTGTGTAGGTAATAAAATAACTAGGCTCAGGAGCTCGAATATATATTTGCTTATTGCTGAAATGAAATTTCTTTGTAACCTAAGTGAGAATTATGCAGAGACTCGAGATTATTCTAAGTAAACAATATTGCCGCAAAGGCTTGAAACAAAGAATCTGATCGGTGAAAGTGTTGAAGGGAAAATTCTTATTGATTCATGAATGTAAAGATCACACCCTTTGGGTAGGATCTTAAATATAAAGTTAAAGATCATTGGACTAAGGAAATCACTACGTCTCTGCAAAGCTCAAGTAGGATCTTGTATACGTGTTCTCGGGGGATTCCTTAGAAAAACTTCAGACAGTGCACTGTACTCAATTCGACTTAACAGAAGAAATATATAGAAGAAAACGACATTTTGATTCTCCTAGATAGAAAATAACAACTAAAAGAAGTGAGTCACCATATTCATAAGTGAGGGCTGCAGTGGTGACTACACATTTCACTCCCCCCCACCACCACCTTTTCCACCCCTCCATCTCACTTCCCCGTGGATGACGGGCCAACTGCCCTGGGTCAAACGCAATGCAGGGAGACACAGTACATCCACAGCAAGGCGACCCCCCCCCCCTCTCTGTCCCCTCACGCAGAAAAAGAAAAGACGGGGGGAAATAATTTCGGGCTGTGTTAAAATATCATTCACACATAAGCACCCCCTGCGCCCCATCCCCCGTCCCTCCCTTCCTTGCATCATAGTATTATCTATACACAGTCATTTTCTAATCATTCCTATCTCCTGCCTTTTCCCTTCCTTGCTCAACAGACATTCCCCACTTCCCCAAAGCCCCGTTCACCCCATCCATCCATCTCATCCTCGGCCGTCCCCTAAAAGTTATTCTATCCACCTCTGCCTTTCACACCTCTTTTACTAATCTTTAGTCACCCATTCTTTCTATGTACCCAAACCATCCCAATAATTTTCATCAGCTCCATCTCCCATCTCCTTTTCCACTCCCGCTCTCCTCCTCACCTCCTCGTTTCTCACTCTATCCAACCTAGTAACCCCTACCATACTTCTCAGACATTTCATCTCAAACACATTTAAACTTTTCATCTCTGCCACTTTTAAATTCCAAGTCTCTGTCCCATACAATGCCGTCGGCACAATCACTCCCTCATACAATCTCCTCTTTGCATCCATTCCCAGTTGTCTATTTCTCATAACACTTTTCAATTCCCCAAGGCATTTACCTGCTTCTATCAATCTGCAATTTACCTCCACCTCTACTCCTCCCGTTCCTGCCACATGCGACCCCATATACCTAAAGTTATCCACTTCCTCCAGCCTCTTTTTAGACTTCCAGTTCACTGCCATCCTCTACCCTTGTACATGTCATCACCATTCTTTAACCCACATTTACTTTCAACTTTCTCCTGTCTCATGACTTTTTCAAAATCCGTCACTAACTCCTCTAATCCCTCCTCTGACCCTGCCACAAGTGCAGTGTCGTCAGCAAAAAACAACTGGCTCACCTCCCAATTTTCTAGATTTTTTTTATCAATCTCCAGTCCTCTGTCCATTATTCTCGCCTTTACCTACCACACCACTTCATCCATGTACACATTAAACAGCCATGGTGACATGACAGTCCTGAGGCAGTTCCACCTTTACCTCAAACCATTCACTCTCTTCATTTCTAATTCTAACACAGGCTTTACTACTCACGTAAAAACTCGTAACTACCCTTAAAAGCTTTCCTCCAATCTCATATATCTGCAAAGCCTCCACAGTGCTTTCCTGTCTACTTTGTCATAAACCTTTTCCAAATCATTAAAGGCCTAAAAAACTTCCTTATCTTTTCCCAAAGCTTTCTCACATATCCCTTTGTCCCTCTCCTAATCCTTTCAATCAAAACCCTCCCATAAGCCTTCCAACTACACTCAACAAACTGATCCCTCTGAAACTACTACACTGACATTTGTCCCCCTTTTCCTTGTAAAGTGGAAATATACAGGTACTCCTCCAGTCCTCTGGAAGTCTACCCTCTTTTAGACACATATTAAACAACCTTACCAGCCAGTCCACTATTACTTTTCCGCCCTCTCTTCAGACACTCCTCATAACACCCATCTAATCCAGGAGCCTTTCCTATTCTCAGCATCTTCAAAGCTACTTACACCTCATCATTTATTATTTTTCCTCCATTTTCCTCTCCCATCACTGTCATTTTCTTAGTGACTCCTACTGCTACCACCAACCCTTTCCTATCCTCTTTCACATGCAACAGCTCTCTAAAATATTCCATCCATCTTCCCCTTACCGCCTCCTCTTCCGTTAAGATCTGTCCATCCGCGCCCTTTACTTTTTCTTCTCTACTTGATTCACCCCCCCCCTTCCTCTCTTGATTTCCTTCCAAAGGATCTTTTTATTACTTTCAATTTTTTCTATCATACTGCTCCATCTTATATCTGCTCTCCTTTTTGCCTTCTTTAAGGCGGAATTTTCCTGCCTATATTTTATAGAGTAGGAAAATTCCGCCGTATTTCAGCATGTCGCCAACAAATACCATCGGATAAATTGGGACGATGTTGAAATAATTTACAAATCTAAATGCAGTTTCAGAAGAAAAATTGTAGAATCCTCTTTGATAGACAATTTTCCAAATTATAATATTTTTTATGGTCAATGGTTACCAGATTATATATCTTCATTTGCAATAAATAAAATGTTACTTTCTACATTATCAGTGGACAAAACCCACCAAGGCCCATGCAACGCCGGACACGTGACCTGAGCCCCCGTCCCTTCCTGCTTACCTCACTACTTCTGTATAAATACATATTGTTCTCTACTCTGTAATTCACATCTGCTGAAGAGGATCACAGTTAGTGATCGAAATATACAATTCTTTATACTTTCGCTTATTCTTCTCCGAAAGTGGGTTATCAGTATTATTTTACTAATATGCTACGACATAACTTTGTTATGTATTATGCTGAAGTCGCTGCACAGAGGACCTGGTATTATGATTTCTGTGACAACCCTCCACAAGCTTACAGCAGCCTACCAGCTTGAGCGTGTGAAGGAGGCGGCAGATGATGTTGAGAGGGCAGGTGGGCGTGTCATCGGGTCTATCACAGACAACCACAAGATAAACCAGCAGTACTGTAAGCTGTTTGATTTTCCGGGTGATTGCCGTGCCACAACCAAGCATCCTCTTGACAAAGAGTGTGTCTAGTTTCTACTTTTTGACACAGTGCATATTCTGAAGTGCATCCGCAACAACTGGATCAGTGAGAAGTGCCAGAAGATCAGACTTGACAATAAAACAACAGCATCATTTTCTGACGTCAAGGAACTGTACGAGTCAGAGAAAGGTAGTATTCTGAAGACTACTCCCCTTACTAAATTTGCTGTCAACCCCTCACGACTTCAACTACAAAATGTGCAGCATGTCTTGAAGGTCTTCAATGAAAAGGTTGTGGCTTCATTGAAGCTCAGAGGATGTCATGACACTGCTAAGTTCATCCAAATCATCCTCAACTGGTGGAATTTAGTGGATGTATCTGGGAAGGGGTAAGATCAGCGCATGAACGTTCCAGTCAACCAGCCTGCAGACTTTCCTGTTGATTTTCCAAGAGGCTTCTTCAGGACATGGAGCAAATCGAATCAAGTGTTTCAACCATGACACCAAGAATGCACTAGTGCAGATTATGCAGGGACTGATTGCCGTTTGCCGCTACTTGTTCAGAAACACTGGCTTCCATTATGTCCTGCTGCGTGAGATCCAGAGTGACCGACTTGAGGGGGAGTTCTCAGTCTACCGTCAATCAACTGGTGCAAACTCTTTCATGACCACTGTGGATGTGTTCTCCGCATGCAAGCAGCGGCTCACGAGATATGTTGCCGTAAACCTCCAGTCCATCGATTTCCACTCTGTGTCGAAGGAACATACCTGCTTGGGGACTGCAATTGACCTAGAGGATGCAGCCTCTATTGAGAGGTGCACCACAGATGTGATACTGACTGTGAATGAAGAGTACAGTGCGGCCTTTGTGGCTGGGTGTCTTGAGACAAAGTGCGCGGACGATGTGGTGTTCAGCGCCGTGGAACCTCTTGTGACCAGTGACGTTAAGGACTTTATCGAGACAGTGTCCAGAGGTTCCCTGACAACTCCACATGTGTGCACTTTTGATCTTGTCATATGTGGACTATGTTTCATCAAGGAAGCCCGTCACCGTTCCTGCTGCCAGAAAAGACTGATGGAGATCTTGTCGACACTGGCCAGCTTCAGTGGGATTGACATTGACTGTCCCAAGATGTTCCGTCGTCTGGCAAATGTTCTTCTAAATGGACTCCACAGCCTAGAGAAAGACCAGCAGAAGAATGCAGTCCTTCTCCAGACCTTTGTAAAGAAGGCCCGGCTCGCTGATTAATCGCTCCAGTCTGGTAAGCTTTTGCTTCTATGTCTGTTTATTTGTGTGAATGTTTGTTTGTTTGCAATCACAAAGGTTTAACTACAATCCATTTTGTAGAATGTAAAACAACAGCAACTTGGATTCCTTTAAAGTGTCCACTAACCTCATACAATAATACATGTCAAGTCCGGCTAAAATTGGTATTTCAAAGCATAATAGTGCCTTAAAAATAATTTCTTATTTCACTATACAAGTTTATATTAACTTATACTGCATTGAATAAGTCAATAGTTGATATATTTGTCCTATATACAATGTTAGGTTTCTAGTTTTGATATAATTGTCCAATATAAAATGTTAGGTTACGAAGAAAGCAATGGCCTCCGCTAGCGGAACCAGGAACCTGCGTTTGCACGTCCTGCAAAATAGTAGTCCTTGATAAATATATATATATATATATATATATATATATATATATATATATATATACATATATATATATACATATTGTGATGGCCCACCATCCTCCATGTATATAAAATGTCTGTATCTGTATGTCAATCTTTAATTGTAAGATAATTATGTATGTACTGTAAAATTACTTGTATACGTTGTGATGGCCCACCATCCTCCATGTATCTAAAAATATCTGTATCTGTGTTATCCTGTACTTGTTAGGTAATTACGTATGTACGGTAAAAACTGCTTGTATACTTTATGGGATCTACTCTCTCTAGGCCGACGGACGTGAACTAGTTCTGTCCGGCTCATCCTTCGCCTTCCTCCCGTCCTCGTCAACTGTATATATAATGCATCTACCGGCTCCTAGCGGGCGCACTTTCGTTGGCTGAGCGGCGCGTAACTTTATCTCTCCCATATTGCTTTTGCTCTAGTACCGTGGCGTCACCACGTAATCTATATTCTCATGACTTGGTTTTCGGTGGAGGAATTAATTGTCAATTGATTAATTTTGTTGTTGTAAAGTTCTTATATTTGTTTTGTTGGCTTTTTGTTATACATTAAATTAGTTATTTATGTTAACTTCCGTTTGGATTTGCCTTACCCACATCAAGGCCACTAAGTACGAACCCCTCCTAGACATATTTCCTTATATCCTTGCGGAAGGCATAACATATAATGGGGGCCCGTCGGAATCCTCTTACCCGAACAAAAACTAAGAAGGTGTGAGATATACGAGCGAAACGTACATAAGTTACACTTGCATTCCCACAACCATCGAAATTGTCCATCTGTCCGGTAAACTTGCAACTCAGTACCCCAGTACAGTAATTCAGTTAATCGTAAATACGCCATTGCACATGACCACGTTAAACTCTTGCAGCTGTAAATTTCGTAAGAGTACTGAAGTAGGATCCGTTTAGGATACGTGTGGGAACGTTAATTCTATCCTACTTACAGCATGTAGTTTTGGTTAATGTATTCTGTCCCAAAGATTTTTAATATTCGTGGGAGTCGAGTATTATAATTCTACTTGTATCTCTTGTCCGGTATACCACGTAAGCGAACCAAGCGTTCTACCTTGCTGAGTAGCAACTGTTAGCGAGTAAAAATTTCGCGATGTCAGAACTGAATATCGAAAACTTTGTTGAGAACCCCTCGGTGGAAGAACTGATAATTCAGAACCCAAATAAAGAATGTCTGAAAGAAATAGCAACAAGATGGGAATTAACTTATCCAGCGAACATTAGTAGAACTGAATTAGTTCAACTAATATTGAGTCACATAGATCAGTTAAAGAAAACGGAAGACGAAGACGGAGAATTTGAACGATTAGAACAAATAGTTGCAGCTAAATTAGACATTAGCCCTACGAAAGAGACTCAATTAGACCATCTAGAATATCAGATACTTGAAAGGAAGATGAAGCATGAACTGCAAATTAAGGAACTCGAAGTGCAGCGTGAAAGAGAGCAAAGACAGCATGATAAAGAGCAAAGACAGCACGAACTCGAAATAAAACGGCTAGAACTATTGACCCCAAGTCAACAAGCGATTTCAAATTCAAGTAAGTTAGATCTTTTGCAATACACCAAACTTATTCCCTCTTTCTCAGACGAGAATCCAACCTTATTTTTTCGAGAATTTGAAGAAGTAAGTAAACATTTTGCAATTCCCCAAGCAGATTGGATATGGTTAATTAAACCAAAGTTGTCCACAAAAGCGTTACAAGTATGTAACAATCTGGAAAATAACACTGATTACGAAACGGTCGAACAGACAATTCTTTCCGCTTATGAAATTTCCACCGAAGGTTATCGACAAGCATTTCAAAATTCAAACAAACTTAGCCATCAGACATATATGGAATTCGCGTCAGACAAACTACGAGCGTTAAGAAAGTGGATTAAATCGGCATCAGCCGATAATCTTGAGAAAGTAGTGAACTTGATCGCGTTAGAGGAATTCGTGCGTAAAATTCCTCACTACTTGAAAATTCACATTGTTGACAAGGAGGAATTTGACCTTATGAAAGCAGCCAAATTGACTGATACCCTCTCATTGATTCACAAAAATGTTGGAAAGGACAGTAACCGCCAACAACCTCATGTAAAACCAACTAGTGGGAAAATTGATAGCCCTAGTTTCCCTGTTTGTTTCTTCTGTAAGAAACCAGGACATGTAATTGCAAATTGCCCAGACCCAAAATGTAAAGTAGCTCAAAAGAATATAAGATCTGTAGCTTCCTTTAACCATTCTACTGCCAATTCTGTAGATCCTTTTCAGCCCTTCCGTTCAACGGGAACAGTATCACTTGGTTCAGACCACGTAGAACACAACCTCCGAATAGTACGGGACACAGGAGCAGCACAGTCCCTGCTACTTCAGTCAGCACTGCCGGGAGTCCAACGTGATTATACAGGAGAACGTGTATACTTGCAGGACTTCCACAATCCTTTCTCAGTACCTCTGGCAAAGGTGCACCTGAACTGTGGACTCATCAAGGATACTGTCTCCGTAGGAGTAAGTGAAACGGCAACCCTACCTGTTCCTGAAGCAGATTTTATACTAGGTAACGATCTAGCAGGAGAACTAGTCCATCCTCCTTTAATTGTTTCTACTTCTCCCCTACCATATAACCCAACTTCTACCATAGAGCAAACCCAACCCAACCTATTTCCAACCTGTGCTATCACACGATCCCAAGCGCCAGCTAACCAACCAACTCTTACCTCTCCAACCACCCCAACCACCCCAACCACCCCGCTTACTCTACCCTCAGAGCTGAGCATCAAAGAGGCTCAACAGAACGACCCTTCATTAGCTCCCTTGTTTAATAGAGCTATTCCCAAGGAGGATATCCTACATACTCCTTCCTTTTATTTGCACGAAGGAATACTAATGAGATTGTATAAACCTCGTCACCTTTCTGATGATGATACCTGGGCAGAATGCCACCAAATTGTTCTACCTGTTAACTTGAGGACTCAGGTAATAGAGATTGCTCATGCTGGACACTCAGGACACTTAGGTATTAAGAAAACTTATTTACGACTCTTGTCAGAATTCTTTTGGCCTGGCATGAAAGCAGAGATAAGTAGATTCGTTAAATGTTGCCACACTTGCCAAATAGTAGGCAAGTCAAACGAGTCTATTCCTCCGTATCCCCTTCAACCCATTAAAGTACCTAGTGAACCCTTTCAGAAACTAGTGATTGACATAGTAGGCCCGTTGCCTAAAACCAAGAAGGGTAACCAGTACATTTTAACAGTTCTTTGTCCCACTACCAGGTACCCTGAAGCTTTTCCTTTAAAAAATATTTCTGCTAAGAGTGTAATTAAGTGTTTAACTCACATGTTTACTTCCTTTGGTATTCCTCAGGAAATACAGTCAGATAGAGGTTCTAATTTCACTAGCAAACTCTTTACCCAAGTCCTCAAGGAATTAAATGTTAAACAGTCTCTGTCTACAGCGTACCACCCCGCCAGTCAGGGAGTTCTAGAACGATGTCATCAAACGTTAAAGAATATGCTACGTAAATTCTGTTACGAGGAAGACCGTGACTGGGATGAGGGATTGCCTTTCCTCCTCTTTATGCTCCGTGAAACACCATCCGAAGCTCTGGGTGTTTCTCCCTTTGAATTGTTATATGGAAGGAAGGTAAGGGGACCCCTCAAGGTAATCAAGGACCATATCATATCTTCTTCTACCTCACCTTTACAGTCTGTTAACCAGTATATTGTTTCCCTTAAGGATAACCTAGCCAGAATTCATTCCTTTGCCTTGAAGAACCTTGAACATGCACAAAGTAAAATGAAGGTTAATTTTGATCAGAAATCTCGTAAGAGAGAATTCAAGGAGGGAGATAGGGTTCTTGCATACATTCCTATCTCTGGACAGCCTCTTCAAGCTAAATACCATGGTCCTTATAAAATTCAGAAAAAGATGTCAGAATATAATTACGTACTAGAAACCCCTGACAGACGTAAAACTACTCAACTTGTTCATGTTAACTTGCTTAAGCCATACCTTGCCAAAATACCACTAGACAGTTCAGTCAAACCATTGCTTTCGCCAAATCATGGTCCCAATAAAATACCTATGTCAACCGACCGTCCACGAGTCCACGAACCGACGTTGCCACATTTCGATCCTCCCACAGTCGGCAACAACAGCGACATCTTGAACAACCTACTTTCGTACCTTAACCACTTGAATCCTGATCAAGCTAAGGAAATTTCTGAAATTATTTCTAGTCACAGATCCTTGTTCCGAGATAATCCTGGCCGTTGTAACCTGACGTCCCATGAGATTCAACTGTATCCAGGAACTTCTCCTAGCCGCCAGCACCTGTACCGATTGCATCCCCAGAAGAAGCTGATAATGAAGAAAGAGGTCGACTATCTCGTGCAGCACGGTTTGGCAGTTCCCAGTAATTCCCCATGGGCCGCTCCGTGCGTTCTGGTCCCTAAAGAAAACGGACAAACTCGACTGTGCACGGACTACCGCCGAGTGAATACAGTTACCATCCCTGACGCTTATCCTCTTCCCCGCGTCGACGATTTAATTGATAAGGTGGGACAGTCCAAGTTTATTACTAAAATTGACCTCACTAAAGGTTATTACCAAATTCCTTTAGCTCCACAAGCTCGTCCCATCTCTGCATTCATCACTCCCTTTGGACTCTATGAATACACCGTCATGCCGTTTGGGTTACGTAATAGTCCGGCTACGTTTCAA
>NC_134818.1:39433938-39441438 GCF_046742065.1 Oratosquilla oratoria
TTGTAAAACCATCTACGGCTTCTCGACACAAGGCCAAGCTCCGCTCAGAAGTAAAGATGGTTCTACTTTGCTAAAGATCGAAGACGACATCTCTGCAAGATGGAAGGAACACTTTGAGGATCTGTGGTCAGCGAAGATGTGTTACAGACCTTACCACAACAAGAACTAGTGGAAGATCTCGACCGAATCCCATCTCTCGAAGACACTCTTGCCGCCATTCAAGCCATGAAAAACAACAAAGCGGCCGGATACGATGGCATCCCTACCGAGGTCTACAAGGAAGTCGAAAAACTCGGAAAACAACTACATCAACTTATTGTGAAGACTTGGACCCAGAAAGAACTGCCTCCTGATTGGAGAGACTCCATGATCGTCACAATTTGTAAATAGAAAGGTGACAAGTCAGACTGCGGAAATCACAGCGGAATATCCCTGCTCTCTATTGCTGGGAAAGTTTTGGCCCGCATTATGAACAGTCGTCTCAAGGCCATCGCTGAGCAGATCCTACCAGAGACACAGTGTGGGTTCAGACCCGAGAGAGGGACCACAGACATGATATTCTCCGTTCGCCAATTGCAGGAGAAGTGCTACGAACAGCACCAGCCGCTCTACCCTGCCCTCATTGATCTCACTAAAGCATTTGGTAGTATGTGCCGCCCCCTTCTGTGGAAGATCTTGAAGAGGGTCAGCTGCCCAGACAAGTTCATCGCCATCGTCCAGCTCTTTCACGACAAGATGTCTGCCTCGGTTCTTATCAACGGGGCAATAGTGAGCCCTTCGAAACTGACTCAGGCGTAAAGCACCAATTCTATTTTCCATTTCCGTGGCCACCATCCTTCACATGGTCAATAACAACGTTCCACCTGGAACTGATATTGTCTACCGAATGGGCGGAAAAGTTGTTAACCTTAGCTGACTGAAGGGTAAGACTAAAGTTAAGAACACATCTCTCTCAGATTTTGAGTATGCTGACGACAGTAGTGTAGCTTCATCTTCTGAAGAAGGTCCTCAGCAACTTCTTGAAGCCTTGTACTGTACAATGCATACACCAAACTCGGCCTCCATGTCAACTTAAAGAAAACCTAGGTCCTGTTCCAGACTCTATCAAATGTCACCAACCACACACCACCCTCAATATCACTCAAAGGACAAGTTCTCGAGACTGTGGATAATTTTCTTTATCTTGGAAGCCATGTCTCATCCAATGTCAACATTGACGTTGAGATCCAACATCGACCAAGATACTTGTGTACAAAGCGGTCGTGATGCCAACGCTGCTGTGCGGCTCAGAGACCTGGACGACTTTCCACCAAAGTTGTCTCAGAAGTATCCTTAAAATCAGCTGGGAAGAATACAGAACCAACCTCAGTGTTCTTTCGGAAGCCAGCGTCCCAAGCATCGAATCTTACCTCACCAAAAACCAACTGCGATGGGCTGGTCACCTGGTCCGCTCGGACGACTCTCCACTGCCGAAGCAACTGTTTTACTCTGAACTGCGAATTGGGAAACGGACACTAGGTGGCCAAAAGAAACTGTACAAAGACCCTTTAAAGTCCAACTTGAAGAACTGCGACGTCGACTGGAACAATGCGGAACAGCTGGCCAAAGACCGGGACAGTTGAAGACACCTGACCTCTCAAGGAGCCCAGATTTTTGAAACCGACAGAACCAACAATATCAACCAAAAGCTCCAAAACCGAAAGGAGAGACAAAGAAATCAAGACAGCCAGAGACTTTCTCCCACTACCGTCCGCAACTTCTGTAGCAGACAATGCGCATCAAGGCTGGGTCTCCTGAATCACCAGAGGACCCACAGAAGTTAAATAGAAGTTAAATGGAGAAGCTAAATGAAGTTAAATGGAAAAAAGTAGAGACAATCATCCTCGCTTAGAGGGATAGCCACGACGATTATATATATGTGTATGTATATATATATATATATATATATATATATGTATATATATATACACATATATATATGAAATATATATATATGTATATATATATACATATATATATATATATGTATATATATGTATATATATATATATATATACATATATGTATATATATATATTCGTAAATAGCCGGAGTCCAGGAACCATTTTTTGGAAGAAAGTATACGCTGGACTCATCGTTTGCCAATTTATACCGACGTTTCGAGCCCTGTCCGGGGTTCGTCTTCAGGGTGATATAGTGGTAGCAATAGGAAATCAGTATAAAGGGGGTCTCCCTCGTACACTTGGACAGGTAACTCCGGTAACCGTAACATTCCAGAAACAAACATAAGTAGAACATATCAAAAATAAAAATAAAAACTATAATACAGAATATATATTACATCCATAAAATTAACACGCAAAGAGTTTATAATAAATAAGAAAATATAATGAAGTTTGAAAAAATGCTACCTAGATTGTGTATAAACTCTACACGCTGCACGTTGGGACGCACCACAATGCATATAATAACCTAAAACGCACTACGTGGAACAAATGTCCCGCGAAGCATGCACTGGCACAGATCAATGAAATTGGAACAATAAAGTGGACAAAAACAGTCCCTCACCGTTAATAAATAAAATGTTAATAATACAAAACACACAAAAGAAAAAAATTACCGTCGTAATAATACAAATAAAACACACAACAAAAAACAAATTATGATGAATGTTTCCTCTCCAGCCTGTCCTTCGCTCCCTTGTAAATCGGATTTAAAGTAATGCACCTGTTGACACTATTCTCATCACTAGCCCATGCTTCCAGAAATAACCTGACACTTTTTCCGCTTCCTCCGTATTTGACTTCCGCATTCTGCCAATCCATCTCATGACTTGTTTCCTCGCAGTGTCTTAGAATAGCTGAACTCATGTCCCTCCTACCGACAGCCTTCTGGTGTTCTTGCAATCTGGTCGCTAATCTCTTATTAGTTTCTCCAACATAATATGAATCACAGTCCTTATACCTAACGTCATACACCACCCCTATTCGGTCCGCTTGGCTCTCTGTGTCTTTAACCTTGGTCAGGGCTCTGTGCAGTGTGTTCCTAGTTTTATGAGCCATTTCCACACCGTGTTTCCTCAGCAACCTGGCCGCTACCTCAGATGCCCCTTTCAAATAAGGGGCTGTAACCCGCGGTGCATCTGGTCGTCTGTCGTCCATCTTAACACTGTTGTCGTGTCGTCCACTTTTTCACCGTCGAATTCGGGTATCCGTTGTCCCTGAACACCTTTTTCAGGCGGCTCCTCTCCTTCCTCCTACTATCGTCCGTGGAACACACCTTTTCTATCCTAGACCACAGAGTCTTAACCACGCTTCTTTTGTGCGCGGCTGGATGACAGCTGTTATAGTCCAGAAGCCGGTCTGTATGGGTGTCTTTCCTGTAATCCCCTGTTGTCAAAGTAGACCCGCTTCTCGTCACCATGACATCCAGAAATGGTAATCGTCCGTCCTCTTCTATCTCCATTTCAAACTGGATGGCTTCATTCTTTCCATTCAACAGCTCGAAGAAAGGTTCCACCTCCTCTTTCTTCATAATGACAAATACGTCATCGACGTACCTTACCCATAATTTTAATGATGGTGGTGCATTCTCCAATACCTCCTTCTCGTAGCGCTGCATGGCCATTTCCGCCAAAACCACCGAAATTGGAGAGCCCATAGGTGTCCCTAGCTTTTGATGATAAATTTTATCCCTGAACTTGAAAAAGGTCGAGTCCAGATACAAATCGACTAGCCCTATCAACTCCTTTGCCATCAGTTTTTTCCTTTTCTAGGAATTCTCGACTGCTCTCCACCGTGGACATAGCAGCCTGCCTTATCAGACCCTGTGGTAATGACGTGAACATAGCTTTAACGTCAAACGACACCAAGCAATCATCCTCTCCCATGTTAATCCCTTTAAGTCTCTCTACGAAGTCCGCCGAGTTACTAAGCATCCTCTCTGAGCTTTCCACCAGTGGCCTCAGACGTTTGGCCAAATCCCTCGCCAAGTTGTCGGTAGGCGAGCCCCTGAAAGCAATAATGAGCCTTAGGGGTACCCCTTCTTTGTGCACCTTAGGGAGTCCATAAAACTTGGGGATCATGGAGTCTCCCGGTCTCATCCTGGACCATTCCCGTTCCGTAATTAACCTCGCCTCTTTTAATTTCTTTAATTCACCCTCCACTTTCCTCTGCAACCTAGCAGTGGGATCTACTGGTACTACTTCGTAAGTGTTCTTGTCCTGAAGTAGTGTCGTGGCCTTATCTTCGTAATCTCCCTTGTCCATAACCACCGTCGATCTGCCTTTGTCACTCGACAGTATCACTATGGACCGATCTCGTCTCAAGCCTGTCAAAGCCTTGGTCTCCTCCGTAGTGAGATTATGTCTCCGTACTGGTCTCCCCAGTGCTCCCACTACGCGTATCCTCGTGTCTTGTTTGCCTTCCTCACTCCACGTCATCAAATTGACTCCCGTTTCCACCGCAGCCAGGAATTCCTCTTCTCTCACACCTCCTTGCACGTTGAAGTTTAAGCCCTTAGACAGGACCTTGGTCTCGGGTTCACTGAGTGGTCTACTCGAGAGGTTCCTAACCCACCTTTCCGGCTCCTGCTGCCTAGTTTCTACTAATCTATCCAATTTGCGGTCTAGGACTTTCCGCTTGGCTCCAGCCTTCGATCTACTGAGGCTGGTAATCTTAGCTGTAACCGCATGTAAAAGAGCATTATCCAAGGACTGACCGAGAAGACGTTTGTGTCCTTCGATCTCTATACCCAGTCGGTGTAAAGTGCCGTGGTGGTGGTCCATAGCACACTTGAGCAGTCTGTGACCACAAGACTCTAATACCTCCTCCCCTTGCTCTTTTCCTGTTTACTGGGGATTTAATCCTGGCAAAGTTAGGTAAGACTTTCCGGTTGCGGCAAATAGTGCAAAAACGTAGTTGCTCTCGCACTATGCTTCTCTTGATTTCCTTGGCTTCCCACTTCCTGGCTTTGTTGAGCACATCAACGCCATAAGCCTGCCCAATATTGGTAAATAGCTGGAGTCCAGGAACCATATTTTGGAAGAAAGTATACGCTGGACTCGTCGTGTTTTATAGCTTTTATTTTCATTTTTTATATGTTCTACTTGTGTTTGTTTCTGGAATGTAACGGGGAGCGAAGGACAGGCTGGAGAGGAAACGTTCATCGTAATTTGTTTTTTGTTGTATGTTTTATTTGTATTATTACGACGGTAATTTGGTTTTTGATTTTTTTGGTGTGTTTTTTTTTTGTTATTAACATTTTATTTGTGTAAGTTATTAACGATGAGGGACTGTTTTTGTCCACTTTATTGTTCCAATTTCATTGATCTGTGCCAGTGCATGCTTCGCGGGACATTTGTTCCACGTAGTGCGTTTTAGGTTATTATATGCATTGTGGTGCGTCCCAACGTGCAGCGTGTAGAGTTTATACACAATCTAGGTAGCATTTTTTCAAACTTCATTATATTTTCTTATTTATTATAAACTCTTTGCGTGTTAATTTTATGGATGTAATATATATTCTGTATTATAGTTTTTATTTTTATTTTTGATATGTTCTACTTATGTTTGTTTCTGGAATGTTACGGTTACCGGGGTTACCTGTCCAAGTGTACGAGGGAGACCCCCTTTATACTGATTTTCTATTGCTACCACTGTATCACGCTGGAGACGAACCCCGGACAGGGCTCGAAACGTCGGAATAAATTGGCAAACGACGTATCCAGCGAATACTTTCTTCATATATATATATATATATATATATACATAAATATATATATATATATATATATATATTATATATATATGTATATGCATATATATATACATATACATATATATATATATATATATATATATATATATTTATGGTTGAAATCAACTGCACTAGTTGCTTTAACAATCTTCAAGACTGCATTCTTTAATCTGGAGAATACTTTCCTATTAGCAACTGAGAGGGACTGGAAGTAGTCATTCATGACTCTCAAAAGAATATACGCAGTGTATGCCAACTGGTATATTTTTGCATAGCAATAGTATTGAACAACTATTGACTCCACCGAAACTATACTTTTTCGCCTCGTCGTGAGGCGTCTTCAGGGTGAGGACTGCTTTGTAGGATGATCTGCTATGTTGAAGGTCTTCCAACGAATAATAACAGCTGGTTGGATGGGCTGGCTTATAAGGCTCAGCCTGCCTAGCTCAGACGGAATACTGGCAGCTCATTGGCTGAGAGGGGCAGTATGAGATTGTGTCCGGGAGCCAAGGGGGTGGGATTTTGTCTAGGAGCCAAGGGGTGGGATTTTGTCTGGGAGCCAAGGGGGTGGGATTTTGTCTGGGAGCCAAGAGGGTGGGATTTTGTCTAGGAGCCAAGAGGGTGGGATTTTGTCTGGGAGTCAAGAGGGTGGGATTTTGTCTGGGAGCCAAGAGGGTGGGATTTTGTCCGGGAGCCAAGGGGGTGGGATTTTGTCTAGAAGCTCTGGCCTGAGTTGCTGCTGCTCTAGTTACAGTCTTGAAGATTGTTAAAGCAACTAGTGCAGTTGATTTCAACCAGAATTGCCTTAGAGAAAACCTGTGCCCCAGAAATATATATATATATATATTATATGTATATATATATATATATATGTATTTATATATATATATCATACTATCCATGACGGTCGCTCAGAGTATTCTATCGACCGACTATTGACTCTAGAGAGTCCTCAGCACCCGCCTTTAACCAACTCGACCACAGGACGATCTAAAAGTGTTACTAACTCGTAATCTACCTGATCACCGCGAGTGGGGTGGTTGATAACTGCCACCAATATAACCCCCTTTTTTTACAGTACACCTAATCGCACCAGTGGGAATGGTAAGGACTAAATCGAATCCCCCTCACGCTTCGCCATCGTAACATATAGTAATAATTCGCTAGTGGACAGCGACATCAATCATACAATCCATGACCGTCGCGCAGAGGATTCGAACCACCGCCTATAGACCCAAGAGAGTCCACATGTAACGCGTTAATCCACTCGACCACAGACGATCTAAAAGTGTACTAACTCGTAATCTAACTGATTACCGAGATTGGGGAGGTTGCTAACTGCCACCCATATAACCCCCATTTTTTACAGTACACCTAATCGCAACCGTGGGAATGGTAAGGACTAGATCGAATCCCCCTCACGCTTCGCCATCGTAAACTATTTGAATTAATTCGGTAGTGGACAGCGACATCAATCATACAATCCATGACCGTCGCGCAGAGGATTCGAACCACCGCCTATAGACCCAAGAGAGTCCACAGCACCCGCCTTTAACCACTCGACCACAGACGATCTAAAAGTGTACTAACTCGTAATCTAACTGATTACCGAGATTGGGGAGGTTGCTAACTGCCACCCATATAACCCCCATTTTTTTACAGTACACCTAATCGCACCAGTGGGAATGGTAAGGACTAGATCGAATCCCCCTCACGCTTCGCCATCGTAACTATTTGAATAAT
>NC_134818.1:39446438-39456438 GCF_046742065.1 Oratosquilla oratoria
TCTTTTGTGCTCCATTAACCTGGTGTTAAGATCCCTTCCGCTCTGACCAAGGTACACTAAATCACAATCTTTACAAGGAAGGCTATACACTTCTGGGGACTCATTTCCCTTTAACCTTTGATGAACATTAACAATTTGTTTGTGAACAGTGTTAGGGTTATGGTAGGCAACTGTGAGACGCTTGTTGGGAATTAATTTAAAAAAAGGACTGATGGAGTTACAATAGGGGATTTTTGAAACATCTTTGAAAGAGGGTTGTGTAGTGGGAACTGAATTTTTAAGGTGGCTGGCTCTACCCTTGCTGAGGGCTTGATCCAAGAACCAGGATGGGTATGCCAAATTCAAAAGTTGCCTTTTGAAGAGGTCAATCTTCCGGTCCAAGAATCTAGGACTACAAATCCTAAAAGCTCTCAAGAAAAGGCCGGAGGCAACACTCTTCTTGACTTTGTCGGGATGATTGCTGAAAAAGTGGAGATAGCTACCTGAATGGGTGGGTTTTCTATAAACTGTAAAAAATAATTCTCCATCAATCCTTCTAATTAAAATGTCTAGGAAAGGGATCTGATGACCTTCTTCCCATTCTGTTTTGAATTTGATGTTAGGAGATAATTGGTTCAACTTGTCCAGAAATACCTCGAACGCACCCCACCTATTATCCCACGCTGAGAAAATGTCATCAACATAACGGAACCAAATCATCTCAGGCGGTTTGATGGCAGGTAACAGAGTCCATTTAAAGTACTCCATGTACAAATTAGCAAAAATGCTTTGAGGCAAGTGAGATCTTCATCATAATTATTGTTAGCTAAGAATTTGTCAAAACCTACTAAATAGTCTAACACATGGTGTGAGTGCGAAGTTAAGGCCAAGGCCCAAAACTTCTAACTGTGTCCTTGTAAGATCGGCAGAGGAGAGATTAATGACGTTTGCTGTGAGGGCAAATTTAGACCAAACACTGTTGTTACATAACCGGTGAAGTTTATGGTTGAGGTTGGTCTTCTAAAGTTTCCTATTATTCCGACTGTGGGTTCTTCGTGATTAATATATATATATAGATATATATATATATATATATATATATATATTTATATATATATATAGCTAAAAAGAAAAATGCATAGAAACCACTCCCACCTATTCCATTTCCTATATATTCCCTCCCTCCTGTCTTGGCATCTCCTGGATGACGGGTCATCCCTGCATCCTGTCCACTACCCTGGGTCAGAAGCAGTGTCGCAAGACACAGCACATCCACAGCAAGGCCGCTTCATAAATTCGGCGACCCCCCCCCTCTCCGTCCCCCCATGCAGAAAAGGAGAAGACGGGGAGAAATCCCTTCGGGCTGCGTCAATTTTTTCTCATACATACTTCCTCGCCCCCCCCATCCCCCACCCACTGCCCCTCATGCATCACAGCATCATCTGTACACAACCCTTCTCCATTCACCCTTATCTTCTGTCCTCTCCCGTCCATCCTCCACAGACATTCCTCTCTTTTGTAATGCCCCTTTCACTCCATCCATCCATCTCATCCTAGGACGCCCCCTCATATTCACTCCTTCCACCTTTGCCTTCCACACTTCTTTTACTAATCTTTCTTCAATCATTCTTTCCATGTGTCCAAAACATCCTAATACTCTTTCATCAGCCATATATATATATATATATATATATATATATATATATATATATATATATATTATATATATATGTGTGTGTGTGTGTGTGTGTGTGTGTGTGTGTGTGTGTGTGTGTGTGTGTGTGTGTGTGTGTGTGTTTGTGTAAGTATATAAAAATAGACACACACACACAAATATATATATATATACATATATATATGTGTGTATATTTATATATATATACATATATATATATATATATATATATATATATATATATTCTGATGATAAATGTAGTACCACATTTGTCGATCACGTTTTTTGCTCCAACAACAATATAACAACGATTACATTGATAAAAAGCAAAAATTATTGAGTAATGAAAGCACACACACTAATTCAAAGAAAAATCCCATCGAGTCGGTCAGCATAAGTTTTAAATAAAAATTAAAACAACACTTAAAAGGTCATGAACATTTAATCAAAGAGTTCTCATCTACTAACCCGTCTCTTCCATACATGTATGGATTAATCAAAACTCACAAGCCCAATAACCCTGTGAGACCTATCACTTGTTCCATAGGATCCGCCAGTTATAAATTGTCTAAGTGTCTTGTGTTCATGAGTCCTCTTGTCGGTTCCATTTCAAGTAGCCACATTAAGAACAATGTACACTTAGTTAATAAGCTTCACAACCTAAACTTTGAATTACGATTTTAAATTAAAAAGCTATGACGTTATTTCGTTATTTACTCGTGTCCCTTTTTTTGACTTATTGGTGTTCCTTGAAGAGGAACTGAAGAAATATGAGTTGCCACTACCTACTACCACTATCATTGATTTAATTAGCTTATGTATTGTTGATTCAAATTTTGTGTTTGTGGGGAATATTTCCAGCAAAATTTTGGTATGGCAATAGGCAACCCACTTTTTCCAGTTCTCAGCAATCTTTATATGGATTTTTTTTTATTAAGTTATTACCTAAGACTCTCCTCGATAATGTTATATGGTATAGATACATTGATGATATTTGTATTTGGCCTGCCAATGATCATCCTATTTTGTTCTTATCTAAACTTAATCCCTTGGTCCCTACTATCAAATTCACCATGGAAATAGAAAAAAGTAATCGTCTACCTTTCCTTGATGTAATGATTTACAGAAATTAAAAGTCTTTCAAATTGGATATCTACAGAAGACCCACCAATATCCTTTCATATCTTATTCGTCTCATTATTACAGGACAAAAATGTCAGTATAATCATCAATGTTCCTTAGGGCGTATAGAATTTATAGTCCGGAGTTTTTGGACGATGAATTCTTAAGAATATATGACATAGCTTCAAAATTAAAGTATTATAAGCACCTCGTAGATAATTCTTGTAAAATGGCAAAAAATATCTTTCTATGAGAAAAGTGTCAGTAAAACCTTTAACGTAAAGAACCTATTTGTTCTTCCTTTTCACAAGAATTTCGTCAAACTACCATATATTCTTAAGACTTTCAACATTCAAGTAACATTTAAGAACACCAATACAGTTAGAAGCCTTTTAATTAAAACTCTCCTGATAAGGAAGAACGTTGTATCTATTCAATTCCATGTAAAAATTGTGAAAAAATGCTATATGGGTCAGACTGGAAAAGAATTAAAAGGTTAAAACAACATCAGTAAGCGTCAGGAGTGGTCAAATGCCTAACGAATTATATTCATCTAAGGGATTTTAATCACTGTATTAATTGGGAGGGTGCCAAAGAGATAGAAATAAGTCATATTTGAATAGAAATATAATAGAATCCAGTCTGATTAAAGATACATTTGTCAATCACTTGAATTTAAGTCAAGGAATGTACGAACTTGATAATTCTATTGTTAAAAAAAAGTGGTGGCCAAAACGTCCGCTGCCGCGAACGGTATAGGTTACCCATGAGAGACTCCTTCACAACCTTTTCCTGTCCCTATCCATAGCCTCCCACTTTGTATATATACTCATGTATGTATATTCACTGTATGTACCCTGAGAATGTCTAAATAGACGAAAGCGCTCGGCCATCATTTTGTTATTTTCCTTTATAGTTTTTCTGCATTTTTAGACCAAACGACCGAGCGTCCGGATCAAATGACCATACAGTAACAAAAAACCTAGTCACACCGCATTTCATTACTGTACCTAATTCTGATAAAACCGAAATTATTGATAGATATTTACTGAAAGGTGGCAAAAACATCGCCAAGGTATCATGCAATAAAATAGGTAAAATGTTTAAAAACCACACTAATGACAACAACGACCTCAATGTGATCTACCGCATTCCATGTAGTGGCTGCCCCTCAGCTTACATCGGTGAGTCAGGTCGAGGAATCGAGAAGAGGATAAACGAACATAGGAATTATTTAAAAGCACACAGAACGTTCAACTCCCTGGTCCGCCACCTCGAAATATGCAACAACCTTCCCGGATGGAGTAAAGTTGAAAAAAAAAAATACACAAAGGATTACAAAAGAAGATGAGAAAGACAGTTGAAGCTGCACATATAAATGTCCAAGAAAATAATAACGACAGAGAAGGATTTATATGCCTATCTAAAGCAGCCAGTCTCTTAATAATTAATGCGCTAGAAAAAACCTGACACTCGAAGCTTCACAAGTTCCCCCACTACGGGTATAAATGTTGTGACCAAGATGTTCTGTAACAAGTTCTCTGAGGAAGGTTATAATAACCGAAACGTAAGAACAATAAATGTATTCTTAGCCCATCTTCGTTTACCCTTCCCCACCTATCACTCTCTCATTTGTCTTAAACAATTTATCAATATATATATATATATATATATATATATATATATATATATATATATATATATATATATATATATATATATATTATATATATATATATATATATGTGTGTGTGTGTGTGTGTGTGTGTGTGTGTGTGTGTGTGTGTGTGTGTGTGTGTGTGTGTGTGTGTGTGTGTGTGTGTGTGTGTGTGTGTGTGTGTGTGTGTGTGTGTGTGTGTGCGTGTGTGTGTGTGTGTGTGTGTGTGTGTGTATTCACTTGGTCTTTGGATCACGTGTTGGACTCGTGATCGACAGCTATTTCCCTCCTGGAAGAGAGCTCAGAGCTCGTAGGTCCGATCTAAGGGTAATGCTATGACCTTGCACACACACACCCCCAACTCCCCGCCCACGAGAGTTGGAGTAACACCCCTCAGCGCTGCGACACTGATATTATTTCAGCCCCGGGTGAGAGTCGAACCCGGACCTTCGTAGTGGCAGGCCAGAGCTCTAACCAAAGCGCCATGAGAGGTGTGTGTGTGTGTGTGTGTGTGTGTGTGTGTGTGTGTGTGTGTGTGTGTGTGTGTGTGTGTGTGTGTGTGTGTGTGTGTGTGTGTATATATACTGTGTATATTATATATATATATATACATATATATATATATATATTTATATATATATATATATACTTATAAGAAAAGTTTAACAGCTATATCTATTTATAAATATATTTTCTTATTTCTTTTTACTATATAAACATATAAACACACACACAGACAAACACAGACACACACATATTCAGTCCATGAGGCATTGAATGTCAATGAATGACCAAATGTTGATATAGAGCAAGGTGTCAATAAAGAACAAAATTATGATGTAAGGCATGATGTTGAAAATCAAAACTACTCGAAAACAAATAATCACGAGTTTCTTAAAACCATGTACTTTAATCCTCGTAGTATTAGAATCAAACTCCAATACAGGCGTATACAGGCGTATGGCAAAAGCAAAAATCTCGATATGATAGGAATAACAGAGACATGGTTAAATATTGGAGAGTTTGAAGCTGAATTTACTATTACGGGATTTAAACACTTTCATCAGGATAGAAACCAAAAGAAAGGTGGGGATGTTCTGTTGTACTGTAAAAGTAATGCCCATGCCTGTGTTTTACAGAAAGTAAAACAGGATGCTTATGATAGTTTGTGGGTAGTTTGTGGCTAGAATTAACCCAAACAAGTGGACAAAAATTTAATGTAGGTGTAATATATAGGCCAAAATATTATCATTAGCAGACGACAAACTGTTGTTTCAAGAACTGTCTAGTTTCTGCAACCGGAACTTATTGACAATGGGTGATTTCAATTTTATTTATATTAATTGGGTGACCCTTGAACATGGCCATATAGGTAGTCGCTTGATAATTTTTCTCGGTGACAATTACTTAGTTCAGCATGTAAAAGAGCCCGCAACACATGGAAATTTACTCGATCTATTGATCACTAGCCATGAAAGCATGATAACTGATATAGAAGTCGGTGAAACTATTACAAATAACAATCACAAATTAGATTCAAACTGCTAAAAAATTTAGAATAGATACTTGTGTATCTAAAATACCCGATTTTAGTAAAGCTCAGTTAATAGGACTACGTCAGGAGCTTCAGCTTACAGATTGGGAGGCAAAATTAAGCGAAAGACCTGTAGATCAGATGTGGGAAATATTTCAAAATACGCTTACTAAGATGATTCATACTTACATCCCGTTCAAAGACAGACGCCCCTCAAATCATGCTCGCCCAAAATGGCTTGGTAAAGAAACTGAAAAGAGTATTGCTAAAAAGAGACAGGCTTATATGAAATGCAAGTGCTTGGTTGCACCTAATGACTAAGTTATGTAATGATACAGAGATTAAAAAGAAAAAGAAAATGACAATATGAAATGAATATCGCTGGTAAATCCAAAGAAAATATCAAAGAATTCTATAGTTACATTAGAGATAAAAAGGTTATTAGGAATCACATTAGCCTATTATTATCTGCTGATGGTCAGCTTGAATATTAAAATGAAGGAATGTGTGATATTTCAAACAACTATTTTAGCTCAGTATTCTTAAACGAAACACCTCAAAGTGAACTCCAAAGTGAAACCTGTGAAAAGTCTAGGGTGAACTTACTACAGTAAATATAACAAAAGAAAAAATTAAAAGGTGTATAGAGAAACTCAGAGTTAATAAAACACCAGAGCCTAACAGTTGGCATCCAAGAATCTTAAAGGAAATAAAAAATGAGATTGTTGTTCCATTAGAAATTATTTTCAAGAAATTCATCATATCCGGAGATGTCCCAAGAGAATGGAAGCTATCTAAAGTTACTCCCATATTCAAAAAAATGTAACAAAAAGAGACCATATAACTACAGGCCTATAAGCTTGACTTCAATCGTAGGAAAAATTATGGAAACTATCATCAGAAATGCTATCGAACATCATTTAGAAGGTAACTGTTTGATAAATGATAGCCAGCATGGATTCAGAAGGAAACGTTCTTGCGTGACTAACTTACTCGAATTCTACAACACAGTTATCTCAAATTATGACAAAAGAAACAATATAGATTTAATATATCTAGACTTTGCAAAAGCTTTTGATACCGTTCCCCACGAAAGACTACTTACTAAATTAGCTTCACACGGAGTAAGGGGTAGCCTATTAAGTTGGGCTAGAAATTGGTTGAATGATCGAAAACAGAGAGTTGTTTTATATGGCAAAACTTCTAGGTGGAAAAATTTTACGAGTGGAGTTCCTCAGGGTTCCGTTCTTGGCTCACCTCCATTCATAGTATATATAAATTATATAAACCATGGACTAAAATCTATTGTCTCCAAATTTGCTGATGATGCAAAACTGTGCAGAATGGTAAATTATCACTTAAATCAATTAAATATTCAAAAATATTTAGATAGATTATAGCAACGGTCTGAAAAGTGGCTAATGAAATTTAACACAAGAAAATGCAAGGTTATGCACATAGGTAAAAATAACAGTAAGTACGATTAAGTTATTTGAAAATTCGTTAACAAAAGTGGATAGTGAAAAGGATCTCGGCGTTATTATCAGTAACGATCTCTAACCATCTAAACAGTGTATTTCAGCCTCTGAGAAAGCAAATAAGATTCTAGGACTGATTGCGCAATCTTTTGATTTTAAAATTTCATCACTCATTAGCAAGCTATATATATCGTTAGTTCGTCCACATTTGGAATATACTGTTTCCGAATGGTCACCGAATCTCATTAAAGACATTGACAGATTGGAAAAAGTACAACGGCGAGCCACAGAACTGATTCCAAATATAAAAGATAAATCATACGAAAATCGACTAAAACATATGAGGCTAAAACAATAGAGGCTGCATCCTCTAGGTCAATTACAGTCCCCAAGCAGGTATGTTCCTTCGACACAGAGTGGAAATCGATGGACTGGAGGTTTACGGCAGCATATCTCGTGAGCCGCTACTTGCATGCGGAGAACACATCCACAGTGGTCATGAAAGAGTTTGCACCAGTTGATTGACGGTAGACTGAGAACTCCCCCTCAAGCCGGTCACTCTGGATCTCACGCAGCAGGACATAATGGAAGTCAGCGTTTCTGAACAAGTAGAGGCAAACGGCAGTCAGTCCCTGCATAGTCTGCACTAGTGCATTCTTGGTGTCTGTAGGCTGGTTGACTGGGGATCCTGAACAGCTCGATATGGATCGTTCATGGGCTGATCTTGCCCCTTCCCAGATACATCCACTAAATTCCACCAGTTGAGGATGATTTGGATGAATTTAGCAGTGTCATGACATCCTCTGAGCTTCAATGAAGCCACAACCTTTTCATCGAAGACCTTCAAGACACGCTGCACATTTTGTAGTTGAAATCGTGAGGGGTTGACAACAAATTTAGTGAGGGGAGTAGTCTTCAGAATACTACCTTTCTCTGACTCGTACAGTTCCTTGGCGTCAGCAAATGATGCTGCTGTTCTATTGTCAAGACTGATCTTCTGGCACTTCTCACTGATCCAGTTGTTGCGGATGCACTTCAGAAGATGCACTGTGTCAAAAAGGAGAAACCAGACACGCTCTTTGTCAAGAGGATGCTTGGCTGTGGCACGGCAATCACCCGGAAAATCAAACAGCTTACAATACTGCTGGTTTATCTTGTGGTTGTCTGTGATAGACCCGATGACATGCCCACCTGCCCTCTCAACATCATCTGCCGCCTCTTTCACACGCTCAAGCTGGTATGCTGCTGTAAGCATGTGGAGGGGTGTCACAGAAATCATGATACTAGGCCCTCTGTGCAGCGACTTCATCATAATACATAGCATAGAAGTGGCCTTGCAGTCTGGCTTTTTCACTGCCATGCCACTCAGAACCCCACCAGAAAATGCAACAGTTGGCCGAATCTACTTCATCTATCAACAGAAATACATTCTTCTGCTGCAGTCTCTTCACTTTGGCAAATGTTTCCCTCATCACCTGATCCTTGTCAATAGATGAAGTGATGTACTGCAGCTTGCGTTTGCTTCGCAGTACCAAAAAGTCTCTGAGCTGTTCATAACTACACTTGAGGTATGATTCAAGAGCAAAACAATAATCATTCATGGAAAACTGTTTCTGTGATCAAAGTTCTAACTGACGTGTCAAAAATACCAGCTTCTTCTCATTCTCGGTGTTCACACAGGCTGACGTGTGGGTTTGAAGAAGAGTGACAACAATCTCAATCTTTTTGTCAAACGGGATGTCATAGTTAATTGCTAAGCGCACAGCTTCGGCAAACTGACCATACTACCTCAAACCATTGTTGGGATGAAGTGTCTTACACAGTGGTACACTAATGTCCTTCTTGAATGCACGGCAGATCAGTGGGCTACATAACTTGGGCGTGTTTTCGACAATCACAGTCTGCACTCACTGAAATTTTCTGTCATGAACAGACACACTAACCTTTCTTCTGATCTTGAAATAATTAAGTTCTTGTACTGCTTCCGTAGGTCACGTTCAGGTCTAAAAGCATCAAATGAAGTAATCGTATCTTTCTGAAGAAAATGCCTCAGTTGCTTGTCTTCGGCCTTCGCCGGGCGAGGTACAGGTTTTGAAGATGACAGACATGAAGCAGGCACATTGAAGACATTGGGAGCGATCGCAGGTCACGTAGAACCACCAGGCAATTTGATAGAAGGAGTGTTAGGACCCCAGTGTTTCTTACAAATGAAAAATCTGTCAGAATCAACAACAAAGTTCTTACATGGTGGCAGCACATCAATCCACTTCTGTCTTTCATAACGGTCTTTTGGCAGTCGAAACACTCGGTACCTGTTATCCTTGTTACAATTACCGTTGCAGTTCACAACATCACACTTATTCGGCATTTTGAATACACAAAATCAGCAAGAACCTATGTAAACAAATACAATCCACTTCTAAATGCAGCCACACGGGAAAGACGGAGTAGCACAACCTTTACACCTCCATTGCTAGTAGCACACTGGACCAGTGTTGCCACTCTGGAAAATGAAAAAAAGAAACCCAGAGAGCTTGCCAAAAACTACTACATTG
>NC_134818.1:39458938-39463938 GCF_046742065.1 Oratosquilla oratoria
AACTTCTTATGTGGTACTTTATCAAAAGCTTTTTTTAGGTCTAGAAATGCACAATCAGCCGATTCATCTCTTTCTTGTATTATATCTATTAGTCTTGAATAGAATCATATTAAATTGGTGAAGCATGATCGTCCTTGTCTGAATCCAAATTGCCTTGGATTGAGCACGTTGTTTTTTTCTAAATATTTTACCCATCTATTTTTGACAATTCTTTCACAAATTTTTGCTATTGTACTTGTTAGAGAGACTGGCCTATAGTTGTTAGGGTCTTCTTTATTTCCTCCTTTATATATGGGTACTATATTTGCTTTTTTCCAATCTTCTGGAACTTTACCTTCTTTCATGGAACTGTTTATTATGCTATGTATTATGTCTGCCAGTTCATTCCTGCATTCTTTCAAAATCCAGTTTGCTATTTCATCTGGTCCATGTGATTTTCTGACATCAAGATTACTCAAGTGGTTCAATATTTCATTCTTTGTTACTTATATTTCTTTCATAGGGGGGACTTTCTCTTTCCATTCGATCTCTTCAGGTTGTATGTTCTCCCTTGTAAACACTGATTTAAAATGTTTGTTCATAATTTCCGCCATTTCAATTTCCTCTGTGTATTCAACTCCTCCTTGGCTTAATTTCTCCAAATCTTGTTTGTTTTTCAGTTTGTTGTTTACAAATCTGTAGAATAGTTTTGGTTGATCTTTACATTTTTCTATGACATCTTTTTCATATTTTCTCTTTTCCTCTCTGCACGCTTGTACATATTCATTTCTATAACAAGTATATATTTCCCATTTTTCTGGTCTTTTGTTTTTCTTCAATTTGGTCCAAGCTTTGTCTCTTTTGTCTTTTATCTCCCTACAACTTTTGTTGTACCAGTATTTTACATATTCTTTTTCTTGTTTTTGTCTTAGGACATACTTTTCTACTCCTTTTTTATCGATTTTTGTCAAAATATTCAATTTCTCTTCTACTGTTGTATCTTCTTTGTGTATTCTTTCCCAGTTTTCATTTTGGAAGAATTCTCTTCTTTTATCAAAATTTGTTTTTTCATACATCAATCTTCCTTTTCTATATTGTTCATTTCTTTTCATGTATTTTTTCTCATTTAGTTCTAGTTCTATCAATATGTGGTCACTTTTGCTTATTGGTGCCTTGTATTCTATCTTTTCCACTATATTAGGTTCTGATGTGATTATTAGGTCTAGTCTCGATGGTTCTTCTTCATTTCTATACCTAGTGTTCTCTTGGATCCATTGTGTCATTGTGTGGTCAATAATCATCTCAAGTAGAACACTTCCTCATGAGTCTTCTCCACCCTTTACGGTCATCTCTTCCCAGCATATTCTTTGCAATTATAGTCGCCCATCATAACTATTCTTCCTCCATCTTCCATTATCTCGTTTAGTGTTACTCTTGTGTCTTCTAACATGCTTTTATGTTCATTCTCTTCCCATGAGGCTGTTTTTGGGGGCACGTAGTTTATTACAAACTTTCTGCTCTTCTTATCTCTATCTTCTACTTCTATCATAATCATCTCTACTCTATCCTTCCCATATGTGACTCTCTTCACGTTTATATCCTTCTTAGTCAGGAACGTAACTCCACCCCCTTGTTTTATCTTTCTGTTTCTAATCCAATAATTATATGGATTGTGTCCTATGCTGTTGGGTGGTAGTGGGCCTTTTAATTTTGTCTCAACAATTCCCATTATGTCCGGATCTTTTTCTTTCAGATATTTGTTCAGTTCATTCAGTCCTGTTATTAATCCATCTATATTTGTGTAGGATACTCTTAACTTTCTGTTATTTCCATTGTATTCTCTGTTTCTTTTGTGTTTCTCTCTTTTATGTTCCATTTCTTCAATTTCATATTCACTACTCTTCAGTAGAATTCTTGTTTTTCTGTCTCAGTTCTGGTCTCGTTTTTTTTTTTCTTAGCTTCATGTCTATTCCTTATTTTCTCCTCTCTTTCCTCTTTATTCATTTCCCTTTTTATCCATACCTTTTTATATTGTTCACTTGTTGCTAGTTTCCCTGTTTTGGATAAGATATTCTCTGCCGTCGTTTGTGACCTGAATTTAATCTTAATTGGTCTGGTCTTGTCTGTACTATATTTCCCAAGCCTGAATTTTTCTTCGGTTTGTTTCATTATTTCTGGCTCATCTTCCTAAACTAATTCTAGTAAATTTCTTACTTTTTCATTTTCCTCTTTGGTTCTTGTGGTTCTATCTGGGTTATGTTTCTCTTCCATTCCTAATATAATTATACATTTCTTTCTGTCTGCTAAGTCTCTTACTATATTCTCCTTCTGTCTCATCACTTTAATAACTGAGTCTTCAGTTTGTTCTTTCATTTGCTGTTTGATTATGTCAGTAAATGCAACTTTACTGTTTTCTTGAATTTTTTTCCAACCCTCCTTGTTGTCCTTATTATTCTCCTTTAAGACTTTATTCTCCTCTTTTACTTCTTTTAACTGTTTTTTTTTCATTCTTCAATTTCCTTAGTTAAGTTTTTGTTCGCCTTCTCTAGTTCTTCCAATTTTTCAACCCTCTGCACAATGTTGTTAACGTGACCGAACCTAAGTTCCCAGTGCTCGATCATCTTATCGAGCTTCACTTCTAGTCTTGTTAATCGGGGGGGGGGGGTCGTCGTGTCCCCCCACCCTCTTTAAATCCCTGGAAAATATTCTCATCATCTTTTACTGTATTGCTCTTATCTATACTTCTGATCTTTACATTTTTGTTAGACATTTCGTCGTCGCTAAATTGGTCCGGACCTCTTTTGTTTAGATGGCGTCTGCCTGCCTGGGCCAAGTCCTCACCTTCCTCATTTCCTTCCATTTCCCTCAGTAATCCCTCCCCTTCTCTTTTTTCCTCACTTTCCCCTACACCACGAGCAATTTCCCCCCACCCTGCAAATACAATAGGTACTTCCTTTGCTTCGGGATCCACGAAATTTCACTTTTTCTTCAGAACGTCGTCTATGCCGTCCGTTCGTTGAAGTGCGTGTGTGTGTGTGTGTGTGTGTGTGTGTGTGTGTGTGTGTGTGTGTGTGTGTGTGTGAGTGTGTGTGTGTTTGTGTGTGTGTGTGTGTGTGTGTGTGTGTGTGTGTGTGTGTGTGTGTGCGTGTGTGTGTGTGTGTATGTGTGTGTGTGTGTGTGTGTGTGTGTGTGTGTGTGTGTGTGTGTGTGTGTGTGTGTGTGTGTGTGTGTGTGTGTGTGTGTGTGTGTGTGTGTGTGTATATATATAACATAAACATATATATGTATATATACATATATATATTGTTATAGCCAACCGTGAACCGAACCACTTTCAAATCGCCCGCCTACTACTAACGGCTTCGAACATGACTCGTAGCCATCATACGTTGTGACAACGTTGGTGAATCGAACTTTACCATAAAACAATTGGCCACGCTTTCCTCGGGTATAAAAAGCGCCCCCCCCCCTCCCCCGGCTGTCCTCCTTCACTCCCACAACCCCAGGCCTCACGTACTTTCGCTGTATATTGGTGCCTTGCTGTTCTGTTCGCAAGTATAGTATTAATCAATCTTGGACTTGTATATCATTACTTTTGTATTTTTTTTTTCTATGTATTGAACTTTTGTTATTTCTCTTGTATGTATTTATTTATGTTAAATTTTTCAGTGTACTTTGAGTGTATGATCGTAACTGTTAAACAGTAAAGCTTTATTTTTCATTATTTGTAAATATAGTTTATTTAAGTTTCGTGCAGACTTCTATCATACCTCCATCCTTACATTCAGTCTCAAATATTGCTTTTCCTTGGGACGTACGTTTATCTACCTAAATTATCTATACGTTCCACTTTATTGTTGTGGGCTTGCTTCCCAACTGGAACTCGACTTACTCCTAGACTCGACTTTAGTTCTTTACATTAACTCAGGCCAAACCAAGCAAGCAACCCATGACAATATATATACATACATAGACACACACACACACACACACACACACACACACACACACACACACACACACACACACACACACACACACACACACACACACACACACATATATATATATATATATATATATATATATATATATATATATTTCATTAAAAGTGATGGCTAGTTGTGCATTAATAATTTTCTTAATGGTATTTTACATATACCTTATTAAGGATTTGTTTTCCTTAGGAAGGAAATTTATGACTTGGCTGTAGCTAGATCGCGATTTCGGGTTCAAGACCCTTCTTCAGTAGCTATAGGGATAAGAATTAATCCGAAGATTCTAGTAAATATCTAAGTTTTATACTAGAGTTCCTATACTTGCTAATCACTGGGGGAGGTCACCTGGTATTACGGGCAGGGACGAAATGTCACGTGCGCTAGGGAGCCTCCGGGTTTGTGTTGTGGCGGTATGTGGCGTTTTGTCTCGTAGTTGGACGAGTGGCGTTTTGTCTCGTATTGGCGTTTGTGGTGTTATGTCTCATGTTTTTATTTGTAACGGTTTGTCTCATGCTTGGAAGGGCTCTAAGGTCTTTTGCTTGTACATTTAGGTTTGGGCTTAACTCTTTAATATACAACGCTTCTAAAATTGGGAGGCGTCTATCGTCAGTACATAAATCCAAAATCTCGGTGTTTTTCTTTAGTGTCTCTCTTGCTAGTGTTATGCCGTGGGCTTCTCTTAAGTGATTTTTAGGGGCTCCAGATATCAGGTGGTATGAGAGGCGACTTTTAATGAAACATGCATTAGAGAAAAACTCCTGCTCAAATACACTGACAATATATATATATATATGACGTAAGCGGAGTAGGAAACACAGGAGTCCTACATACATACATATACCAAAGGCTTTTTCCCCCTACACGGGGGGGTAGCCAAAAAGAAAAAGGCATAGAAACCACTCCCACCCATTCCTTTTCCTATATATTCCATTCCCCTCCACCCTCCTCCCTCCCTCTTATCTTGGCACCTCCTGGATGACGGGTCATCCCTGCATCCTGTCCACTGCCCTGGGTCAGAAGCAG
>NC_134818.1:39478938-39481438 GCF_046742065.1 Oratosquilla oratoria
TTTTTTTTTTTTTTTGTATATGGATGATGTTGTGACTGCAGGAGGAGGAATGGGCGGGGGGTGGGGGGTGGGGTAGTATGTGTGAGTAAATTTTGACGCAGCCCGAAGGGATTTCTCCCCGTCCTCTCCTTATATGCAAAGGGGGACGGAGAGGGGGGGTCGCCGATTAAATGAAGCGGCCTTGCTGTGGATGTACTGTGTCTTGCGACACTGCTTCTGACCCAGGGCGGTGGGCAGGGTGCAGGGATGACCCGTCATCCAGGAGGTGCTCAGATGAGAGGAAGGGTGGGAGTGGTGTGGAGTGTATTTAGGGATGAAATGGGTGGGAGTGTTTTTATGCCTTTCCCTTTTTGGCTACCTCCCTTGGAAGGGGGAAAAAGCCTTGGTATATGTATGTATGTATTATTATTATTATTATTATTATTATTATTATTATTATTATTATTATTATTATTATTATTATTATTATTATTATTATTATTATTATTATTATTATTATTATTATTATCATTATTATTATTATTATTATTATTATTATTATTATTATTATTATTATTATTATTATTATTATTATTATTATTATTATTATTATTATTATTATTATTATTATTATTATCATTATTATTATTGTTGTTGTTATTATTATTGTTATTATTATTATCATTTTTATTATTATTGTTCTTGCTATTGTTATTACTATTACTATTACTACTATTAATATTATTACCATCTCCATTTCTACCTTCCCGCCACATTCGCACGTATCAAAACTATCCACTTCCTCCGGTCTCTCTTCCTTAATGCTCACTTCCAGTCTGCTGCCACCTTCTCCCCTTTACATCTTATCACCTCACCGTTACCCACATTTAACTTTTACTTCCCTCTCTCGCACACCTTCCCAAACTCTGTCATTAACTTATTCAATCCTTCCTCTGATCCTGCTACAAGCGCAGTGTCGTCAGCAAAAGCAGCTGGCTTATATCCCTCTTTTCTCCACTTTCTTTAACCATCTACAATCCCCTACCCACTACCTCCTGCACCACCCCATCCATGTACAAATTGAACAGCCACGGCGACATAACACATCCCACCTTTACCTCAAACCACTCACTCTCTCCATTTCTAATCCTAACACACGCTCTACTATTCCCGTGAAAACTCTTGACAGCTCCTAAAAGCTTTCATCCTATCCCATATATCTGCAATACCTCCCACGGTGCCTTCCTGTCTTCCCGTCATAAGTCTATTCCAAACCCATAAAAGCCCAAAAAACATCCTTACCTTTTCCTATAGTTTTCTCATATATCTGTCTTACCACAAAAACCTGATCCACTCAACCCCTACCTGTCCTAAACCCACACATTTCCTCAAAAATTACTCCCTCTGTTCTTCTCCTAGTCCCCTCAATCAAGACCCTTCCATAAGCCCTCCCAACTACACTCAAGAAACTAATCCCTCTGAAACTACTACACTCACACTTCTTCCCTTTTCACTCGTAAAGTGGAACTATACAGGCACTCCTCCAGTCCTCCAACACTCTACCCTCGCTTATACAAACATTAAATAGCCTCACCAGCCAGTCTAACATCACTGTACCTCCTTTTTTAGACATTCTTCATGATACCCATCTAACCCAGGTGCCTTACCTGCCCTCGTCATCTTAACAACTGCCTTCACCTCATCCTTCCTTATTTCTCCTCCATTTTCCTCACTCATCACTCTCATTTGCTTAGTATTTCCCACTGCAACTACCTTTCCCTCCCTATCCTCCTTCACATTTAGCAACTCCCTAAAATAATCTGACCATCTTCCTCTTACTGCCTTCTCTTCCATTATAATCTCTCCATCTGCACCTTTTACCTTTTCTTCTCTACTTGATTCGCCTCCTCTTCCTCTCCTAATTTCTTTCCAAAACATCTTTTTATTGCTTTCATTTTTTTCTATCATACTCTTTCCCCATTTCACATCTCCTCTCCTCTTTGCCTTCTTTATCTTATGCTTTACTTTTCTTTTCTTTTCTTTGTACCTGTCATATGATTCTCTCGTCCTATTTTGTAACCAATCTGTGAAAACTCGCTTCTTCTCTTCTACAACCTTCTTTGCTTCTTTATCTCACCACTCACTACCTTTTTTTTTCTATTTCCTCCTTTCCTCCTTGTTCCACACACCATCTTTGCACACATTGTGAGTCCCTCCTTGAGACATCACACTCCTAGTTCATCTCTATCCTTCACTCCTTCCCACTCCTCTCTCAGCTTCTTCTCGTACTTCTCCTTTTCTTTCTCATTTAAGAAGTTCACTCTAAGCACCTCGCAACCTTTTGTCCTTTTCCTCTTTCTCCATCTATCCTCAACTCTCACCTAACTTTCCAGTTTCACCTTCATCCACATTTACCTTGAAGAAACCTCCTTCCACTCCACCACACATTTACCTATCTCTTTTCTTACTAGTATAGCTACCCTATCTCTCCCTTGTCCTCTCTTCACTCCTGAGATCCTCC
>NC_134818.1:39483938-39486438 GCF_046742065.1 Oratosquilla oratoria
ATGAATGGAAAAGGAACAGCGCTGGAGAATGCCGATAAATTCTATTAAAAGTGTAACAGCATGTAAAAACTGTTGACAACGACACCAAAAATTCGTTACATCGATGACATCTTCATCACCACCTCTAACGACGAAGATTCCAACAGTTTGATGATGGCCCTCCAGTATAACTCATGTCTTACCTTTACCTGCGAACGCAGTGATCAACGACGTCTCCCCTTCCTTGACTTAGACATTACCAAAGATGAGGTTGGTTTCAGGACGAAGGTCTACACCAAAGCTACCAATGTGGGACGGTGTCTCAATGCCCGTGGTGAATGCCCTGCAGCCTACAACGGTCTGTAGCTGCAGCATATATCAACAGGGCCCTAACCCTATGCAGTAGCTGGATAGAGACCCACCGTGAATTTGACCGTATCCGCCAACTTCTTACTAATAACGGATATCCTGATCACATGATAGAGGGACTCATCAAAAAGAAACTTGACCAATACACCGCTCCCGCCCAGACTCCAGACTCCCCAGGCCACAAGATCATCATCTACCACCGAAACAATTACCACGATCATTACAAAGAAGAATGTGATGCCATTAAAAGTATCATAAAAAGAGGAGTCACCCCCACTGATACAAACACTACCATCGCCGTAAGAATTTACTGCAAACCAAACCTCACTAGATCCTTGGTTATGAGGAATAACACTGCCCCTAAGACCCCAATCGAGGCCTCTACTAATGTTATTTATGAGTTTACCTGTCAGGAGGGCCGCTGTGACGGCTCCAACACTTACATTGGTAGAACCTCCACCACTTTAAGAAGACGCCTCCAATACCACCGTAACCAAGGATCCATCTTTCAACATTACATTGATTACCATGACAAAAAGCCGCCCCTTCAGAAATTAATTGACTCTACTACCATTCTCCACAGAGAGTCCAACCATAGACGTATGCAAATCGCAGAAGCCGTAGCTATAATTTCCCGTCACCCTAACATTAATGTACAACTTTCTTCTGACTTTATTCTTCCTTCAGCTCGCCCCCAGGAGCAGCTCTCCCTTCAACGTATGCAAGACCTTCCGCCAAGCCGCCATGAACTCCAGCCAGTATCGCCAGACATCAGAAGGCGAACCAGAGCCTCCTCCCATTACCCAAGATCACGGGAGGAACCCTGCAGCCAATCAGAACCCAGCATTCTACCCGGGCTGGGTCAACTGGACCGTAGAGTAGCTGGAGTTTCTTTACGCTGCCCGAGATCAGAGGAAGTGTCACCCGGGCCAATCAGACCCCAGCATTCCACCCGAACCGAGTCGGCTGAGCCGTAGGCCCCGTATATTAGGCCTCCGCTTAGCCATCTTCTCCACTTACCACTAGCCCGCCAGGTATAGTACATCGCCTCTACAGCAAAAGAAGTCCTCTCACCCTGAAGAAGCCTCTTTGAGAGGTGAAAAAATCCAAGTTTTTGGTGTCGTTGTCAACAGTTTTTACATGCTGTTACACTTTTAATAGAAATTATCGGCATTCTCCAGCGCTTTTCCTTTTCCATTCATCATGGATGATTTTGTTCATAGATTCAATGAAGTTGATAGGAAGTCCTTCCTTAAACTCAAGAAAATACAACTTGAAATAGTTAAATCTATTAGCGCGGTTGATTTTAACCAATACATATATATATATATATATATATATATATATATATATATATGTATGTATATACATATGCATATACTTATATATATATACAGTAGTATATATATATATATATATAGTATATATATATATATATATATATATATATATATATATATGTGTGTGTGTGTGTGTGTGTGTGTGTGTGTGTGTGTGTGTGTGTGTGTGTGTGTGTGTGTGTGTGTGTGTGTGTGTGTGTGTGTGTGTATACATGTATATATATACATGTATATATATACATATATATACAAATATACATATATATGTTTGTACACACACACACATACACACACACACATACACACACATATATATATATATATATATATATATATATATATATATATATATATATATATATATATATATATATATATATATACCGTCTGGGGTATTGGCTGCTCGTTATTGTGGCAAAGTAGCATGTAGTTGATACTTTAGGGTCTATATGGGGCGCCCCTATGGACCAGAGCCACACATCATTTTGTCTACGATAGAGGAAAACTCTGTTCATAGAGAAATGGTGACACTTTTATACTACGACTGTCCCTCCGTTATGCTGTTCCCCAACCCCTTGTTGCTGTCCTGTACCATTTCTCTGAGTATGCATTTTCTGTGGTGGGGGAATTCCTTGTGGTGGGGGAAAAGAAGACTGCCACCAAGTATTTGCACTTGGATCGTACGAGGCGAGAAGAAAGGGACGGGGAGTGGGACTAGGCATCCTTCTCCTTGTAGTCCCACAGGGGACATTCCTAAGAAAAGTAAAGGCATAGGAGGGTCTAGGAGTTTTCCGACCAGCACCGTAAGGTTT
>NC_134818.1:39498938-39516438 GCF_046742065.1 Oratosquilla oratoria
AGGTGCTCCACAAAGGTCTAGAGAAAAAGAAAAGAAAAATAGTAGAGGCAGCCTACATTACTTCCCACCCCTGCATCAACCATAGGGAAGGGTTTATAAAATTAGCAGGAGCGGTAAGTACTCTGATTGTCAAGGAGGTAAAAAGGACAATTGAGAACGGAGGGAGAAGTGACATAGTCGGAGTCGGGTAGAGGACGGATGAGAGTATAGAAGGAGGGGAACACGGCAAGGATGGATTATATAAGCTGTTAATTTTCTGAAACTGTATGTACTTTGAGAATGTCCTGGTAAGGACGAAACGTCAGTGAATAAAACTCCAACTGTTCTTTGTGTTTAACTCACCACCCTTCCACTCATTTGTCTTACATACTTCAATATATATATATATATATATGTATGTATGTATATATATATATACATATATATATACATATATATATATATATATATATATGCATAGCGTATGTATATATGTATGTATATACACAGGGTAATAAACATGAATGCGTGCAAGAACTCGACTTACCTTTCATGTTCCACAGTTGCAGATTCGCTGTAGGATGAGACGAGATGCAAATTGAGACTTGTGTGCGTTTTCTTATATCTGAAGGCCACAGAGCACTCCTCGTTGTCATATACTCAAGCTTATCAGTGGCACTATGAGATGCCAGGGGCCACCAGCCCTCCACACCCAGTGCCATCCTTTCCCTCACTGCATACGTCGCTGCGGTGCAGCCAGTTAGGGGCGGGAGGAGGGGGGAATGTTTTGTTGAGTTTGTTCTGGCTTTGGCAGAATAATTGATTTAACTATTCATTTCAATTTTATTCTATTTACTTATTTCTATTTTTTCTTTTTTTTTATTAATTTACTTATTTATTTGTGTATATATTTATCTATTTATTTATTCATTTATTCATCTATTCATTATTATTATTATTATTTTAGTCAGCGTTCAGTTTCATCCTTTACATGGTGTTTACTATTTACATGTATTAAATATATATATATATATATATATATATATATATATATATATATATATATATATATATATATATACACGTGTGTGTGTGTGTGTGTGTGTGTGTGTGTGTGTGTGTGTGTGTGTGTGTGTGTGTGTGTGTGTGTGTGTGTGTGTGTGTGTGTGTGTGTGTGTGTGTGTGTGTGTGTGTGTGTGTGTGTGTGTGTGTGTGTGTGTGTGTATGTGCGTGCGTGCGCCAAGAAACCAAAACCACATGTGCGCTCCCACTCACCAGCAGGAACCTGCTAGTGATTAGATACTAGGCCCGGGCGTTCACAGGTGACACGTTCTCAGACGTGCATCGAGCCTTGGTGTCGTCGTCGGCTTTATCGATTTGTGAGATCGAGATAAAGGTACGGAGTAGGGTAGCCAACCCACACCAAATCTAAGAGAGACTTAAAACCTTCTTACTCAATTACTTCGAGAGGTCATAACTTGCAACTGGTAAGTTTACGAGGTCGTAACTTGCAACCAAGAAATAACATTACGAGGTCGTATCTTGCAACCAAGAAATAACATTACGAGGTCGTGACTTGCAACCAACAGAAAACATTATGAGGTCGTAACTTGCAATTGAAAATATTGTAACCCAGAAATAACGTGGATACAACAGGACAAATAACGTCACGGGGTTGTAACTTCCAGACGGCAACATGACGAGGTCGTAACTGGCAATCGATGAACCCTGTAACCATCCAATCCATGGAGTGTCTCAGACTGGAAGCAGGCGGCCTCACGGCACCCGGTAACGGTCCTCGTGCCCCTTCCCCTCCCACCACATCTCTCCAGCAAGGGTCATGAGTGGTGAAAATCAACCATACTGTGAAGATTGCTTAATCCCCATGACTATTAAACATTTGCTGGTTGAATGCCCTAATCACAGAGAACTGAGAGAGCGTCACTTCCCAAATAAGAAAGAGAGAGATGGTAACTATAATTTGGCCAAGATATTGGGAAAAGAACTGCAGTATGATTATGAGGGAGTCATTAAATTCTTAAAAGAAGTTAACCTACTTGATCAAATTTAGTAACAAATACAAATTAATATTGAAATATAATCCTACCACTCTCATTTCATTGGATATACTCCTACATATATATATTTACTCAATCTTCTCAATTTTTTCCTGACCAACACTAAGGGCCTAGTTAGACTCTGGACTGGTTGGTCCTAAAATGTGTAATAACAATAATAATTAAAACCAAATAGCTTTTAACTCTATTCAGATCTTAACATAATTTAACACCATATATATATAACCATTACACTATTTGATAACTAATACCTGATACTGAATTTAGATTTATTAATATTTACCTTCATCTATACATAGTAAATCACTATTATCATTATCTATACCCAAAATTGAGTCTTAGAATTTAACAATTCGGCGTCTATGACCTCTGCAGTTACGACGCCAGATAACTTTTAATCAATCAATCAATCAATCTCCGGCAAGGGGGGACGTTGGTCCTGTTGTGTGACTGCAGGGCTTTTTCTTGGATCCGGTCAGGGAACTGAATTCCAGCCGCTCGGGGTTACCACCCCGGCTGCTCATGCACGTAGGGCAAAAGTGTAAGCTTGATTCTTAACCCCCCCCCCCGTTGGGTCTCCATGGGGGGAGGCGTCCCCCTTAGATTGATACAATCACCTGGCGACAGAGGGTTGACATTTTTCAATAAGGAAACGCATCTTTACATTTTGCTCAAACTCGGGACCGATGATGGTCTCCGGCCTGAACAGGAGCTGGGCCGATCGTGACCCCTCTCCAGGCCAGGCTGGGGTCCGCCCTTCTTAACTGAATAAGATAGATTGGCCCAAGCCAGAATTAAATATATAAAGTACATCATCGCACTGATGGGGTTGTCTTGGCCTAAGGGCCCCATCCACGGTGCGATCTAGTCTTGACGCCGCCGGCCAGACTTGATCGTGCGAGTCGGTGGTCAGACTGATGTGCTTGATTACCTCACCGTGGTAGTATATGATTGTCGTTCCAATTATAGGAATCAGTAAACTAAATATAACACTATTTGGGACCACTACTTTAGTTAGTTAGTTAGAGGGCAGGATAGATAAGATGGGGAGAGGGTGGGAGGGTGGATTTGGGGGTCTAGTGGAAGGAAAGAGTGTAATGGAAGGAAGTAAGAGTTATGATAGATGTGGGGCAGACCCACTTGCTCGGTTAGTTTATAGTCATTGAGACTTTATATATTCTTGAATTGGCCGTCCGCCATCGCATACATAATACACGATGAATACATTAATTTCACCTCCTCTGTCACCACTGTCACCACCACTATCGGTCCTCGACCATTTACACTTCTATTAGTCTCGTAATTCCACTCACAAGGCCCCTTGCCTTCGTTACGTCAGTTCCAATAACTTTCAAGTTCCTCTTATTCAGTAGGCCCCATGCTTTGTATTTCTCATATAATTCAGACCAGTCCTTAGGTTAAGGAAAGTTAATTAGTTCTTTTCTTTTCTTTTCACTACTATCACACTGTCTTGGTTACACTCAGGATCTCTCTCCCTCGTCTGCTCTCGAGATCTCTATATCATACGCCAAGCCACCTTCGTCTGAGCTCACTAATTTTTCTAATCCAATCTCCTCTGACTTCTCAAATAAATGTGACTCCTTATGGGCGTGACTTTGAATTCATGCACCAATAACTTTTCTCCTCCTCCATCTTTTTCCTCCAATCCCGAAAGCTGTTACATTGTCACAAGCAATATCGTTTACCTCAGCATTTGTCAAACGAAAATAGCTTGCGCTCACAGCATGTATGTTACATCAGCAATTATTACAACAGTCACCTCCCGTCGGCCGTGTTTATACAGACAGAACGGCGCCTCCAGTCTTTGTTTATAAAACAGTTGATGCTGAGCTAACGCGAGTCTGACTAAGCTATTGTCGCCTGTCGGCGACTAAACAATCCACGGACTCAGCACTTCAATACCCTGGTGTTTCATAACCTTATTAGCATTCGTACTCCGGTCCTCTTCATCTACTGAAATTTCTACCTCAATCTACCGGCCTCTTACATTAATGTTCTGTACAAAGTATGCAAATAATGTTATGTACAAATAGATTCCACAATACGTTGGCCATCCTTGAATGTGGTACAATATTTACAATATACTGTATTGATTATAATGGATGTATACAATGATTTGATGAAGAGTAACAATTTTATGTACAGTTAAGATATGTGCAATTAGGGGACACTATAGCAGTTGTGGCGAGTTGCCACAGGACAAACCAAAGTCCATGCAGCATAACACGATTCGACCAGATCTGTCTGTCCGGCGGCCTCAAGGCAAGGTCGTACCGTGGATGGGGTCCTTTAAGCACAGAGACCGTCCCTTGATCTCTTCCACTTCAGTGACGATCCTCGCAGTCTTTGTTCTGGCTAAGACCGGACGGTTTTATTCAGGACAGGTGGGTTAGGTAGGGGGGATTGTGTTGATGGGCTTTGAAGACGGGCAATGGGAGATGATTATCTCCGACGTCCCCTACTTGCAGGTACCCGTCGTTAGTCCTTGCATATGATACCAGTGACTGACACCTTAACCCTAAGACTAAAATAATAATGAATAAAGAAGGGAACTCGATCTGGTGGGTCTTGGTCCTCCATTGTCAGGATATTTACAGGGAGTGCGGCGACCGTCCCTCTTGGGTGAATCAGGTCTTGATTACCTTTCACTGTTCTAACCAGTCTGTGGCAACGCGTACTTCACGGACACTTGCTAAAACACTGCTGAGGTCCCTGACCACGTAATCAGTCCATCTTGTACGTGGTTCTTCTTCCCGGAAAATTTCTTCCTTCTGCAATAGCGTCCACCGTAGGTCATCCTTTTTTTTTTTTTTTTTTTTTTTTTTTTTTTTTTTTTTTTTTTTTTTTTTTTTTTTTTTTTTTTTTTTTTTTTTTCATTCGAGCAATATGGTCGGCTTACTGATCTCTGAGATTATTATTATGACGTCTCGTCCAGTCTTGGTTGGCATGCATCGTCAAATACTAGGCCTAGTATTTTTTTAATATACTATTCTGAAGAAAAAAAGATATAGGACGAGATTGTACACTCATGCAACAGAACTCTTTTCATAACTTCATCGTATGCTCCTTCGACTCAGCGTATTTCGGAGGCTGTATTAACATCGGTTGGCGGCTACAATTCTTTTTTCATTTCAGTTTTTGTCAAATTGTTATTATTCCCTTTAAACCAAGCCACTTCAATTTTCTACACTTATCATTGATTTCAAATTGTTTTTTCTCTATCAGGTTTTTCTAGGTGGCCCAGCTGTCTTCTTAATACATACGCACACAAATATATATATATATATATATATATATATATGTATATATATATATGTGTATATATATATATATATATGTATATATATATATATATATATATATGCTTGTAACCACGAGGAAATTAAAGATCGGAATACTGAACGTTTTCGTCTATTAAGACATTTTCAAAGTACATAGTGTCACAACAAAGAATAACTTAAATATAATAATATAGAAAACAGGAGAGGTCACACAACGTAAATACGAAAGGAATATCTTACAAAGAAACAAAAATATGAAAACAATAAATAAAATGGGTGACAATTGAAACAGGTGAAAAAATGTCACACAGCATAAACCTAGGTTTTTCTCCTATTAAAGTTTCCCGGTCAATGTTTCTATGATTAAAATATACCATGATCACAACGTTTTTATATTGGGACGCTCTGCGAATTTCATGAATCAGGGGATCAGTCTGCTCAATGCTGAGGTTAGGAGGTCTATACAAGACACCAATAATAACTTTCTTATTCTTGTCTATAATCTCTACCCAAATGGATTCCGTGCAGTCCTCTTCCTTAATCGAAGTGTTGATAATACAGTTTATTGTATTTTTAACGAAAAGTGCTACACCTCCCCCACTCCTGCCAACCCTATCCTTGTGAAAAAAATTATATCCAGGACTCAGTAATAGCTATAATATCGAAGCTCTGTACGCATGCTTTACCTCGCAGCAAATAAATTTTGATAATTATGCTTCTGCTATTTGTATAGTAAACTTTTAGTTTATCTTCCTTCCATCTGCTTTGGTGATTCTTTTCACAACCCCTCTCTAAGCTGTTTCTATTGCCTAGAATATATTCCGATACTTCCCCCCTACTCCCACGTAATCTACTCGAAAAAAATACTGTAGGATGCCTACTTCTCGTTCAAGGGATTCAGCAAGGAGCCGAAATCCTCTGGGCGACAAGTGCACCCAGTCCCTTGTATATAGATGATTCTTACCGTAAAAGCTGTCCCAGTTGTCGACAAATGCCCATCCATTGGCCTTACAATGTTTTGCCAGCCTGCAATTCATTGCAATAGCCCTGGAATGCCACATGCCTCCAACTCTACGCCTCGGAAGGATTCCACATACAACAGGAACACCTCCACTATTTCTAACCTTGTCTAGCGCATCCCGGAACCGCGCAAACAATTCATTACTCCCTAACTTACCTATATCATTACCCCCGGCACTTAAGCAAACTACAGGGTCCTTACCTTCCCTTACTAAACACTCTTCAATCCTATCTCTAACATCTCCTATCCCCGTGCCGGGGAAACTCACCTGCGTCCTATGTTTCCTGTCTTTATCCCAGAAAGCCCTGTCTAAGTACCTCATGTAGCACTTTGTATACATGTAGGAGATACAAGTAAATGTGTAGTTATAGTGAATCTTCTAGAACAATCAAATTGCCATTCTGTTTACATAATTAATTATCAATTATTTTGTAATGCAAAAGTTGAATAAATGAGATAGATTATTAATATTATCAAAATAATTTGAATTATTGTATAACTGAAATATGAATGAATGTAAATTTCTGTGTATAAAGAATAATTGTGGAAAATTAAAATTAGCAACTGCCTTGGGCACGCGAACAGCGTGAAATAGCGTCACGCAGTCAGACGGAGACGAGCGGACATTCGAGTAACTTACGAGTGAGAGAGTGTGAGACACGTGTTGTTATTTTCCCTGTGAAATTAAAAGTTGTGAACAAGTGAACACTCCATCGTTTCTTTACCACCTTTATTGAACCTACGTTCACTTGATTGTCTCCTACAACCAAAATCTTACCTGTGGGCAGGGATCCAGGGTCTGTCTTTTCCTTCTTGAATTTTATTTGTTTCTTCTTCCTGCAAATTCGCTAGAACTTGAAACGAGTTCTTGCAAACGAGTGGGGCTGGTGAGGGCTTTTTTCCACACTATTCCGCATCTTTTTTATCGCCGTTTTCCATCCAATATTAGGGTGATGCAAAAAATTACCATCTCAAAATATTGAAGACCTCCTCTAATTTGGTTGAATTTAATATAAAAAAAAAAATCTGTGCAAAATTTCAGCACAAATGAAGACATTTCAGAGGTTACTATCATCCGTTGAACGTTTTGCATGTGGTTATTTTCTATCTCGCCCCCCCCCCTTTATGTAGAACAATTATACTGTAGAAAAGGGTAGAATGTAGATTTGTTCAAAACTTTCAGTCAACAACACAGTGTAGTCATTACAGATTCTCAATCACCTTCTATAAGCCTTGCCACCTCATCCCCTCATCCCCACAGACGCTGTGGCTGCAGCTGGCATCTAGATGAATTACTTATTACCCTCACTGTCTTCGTTGAGAGTGGTTGTGTTGCTGTTGTACTCATAGAGTGGCATACGCGTCACAAAACAGCTGTCTGGTTTATAGGACATCATATGGAGTCCCTTAAAGAGACCCAGCTTCCATCTAAGGGGGAAACAATGACGTTGTTCATGAACTACATGATAAAAAGAGAACAGGTTAAAATAGCTGCTTTGTCTGCTGCTAGAGATGTTATGGAAGTTTGGAAAAGGCACGCATCCCAACAGTGTTGAAATGCCATGTGTTGGAGAAAATAAAGAAATTTTTCAATTAGTGGGAGAAACTTAAAAAGAACAAATAATAAGAAGCAATCGCCTGTTCTACTTCAGAAACATGATGAATGAAAAAAGGAATTGGATGATCTGTTTGACATTGCACACGCAAATGCTCCTGACATGATAAAGATAGATGAAGATCATGAGTTTCTGATGCTGCAACGACAAAAAGGACGAAAAAAGGCAAAATAGCTGGAGTGGATAAAGTTCTTTCACAAAAGGAAGAGATCGCTAGAGATAAGTAAACATCGCTTGAAAAAAATAAGAAGGGAACAGCTAATTTTAAAGCAGCAGTGCTCTCAAGTTAAAATTTACCAAGTTTGAACGAAGTAAGTTCAATATCAGATGAAGAATTAGTTGCCGTAGCCATCAACTTCGAGACAAAGTAGATCAAAATCTAAGAGAATAAAACTTTTGGATTCCTCAATGCTTGTACCACTTGATGCTGCAAAATTAAGTGATGGAGCTACTTCTGAAATCTTGATCCCAACAATCGGTGTCCTCGGGCAAAACCCTGAAGAATATAGTGTTAGCCATTCATCAGTACGAAGAGCGAGACAAAGGAACCGCAAGGTGATGGCAGAAAAATTTAAGCAGGATTTCAAAACAAATTCTCCTCTTCAAATACGCTGGGATGGCAAACTAATTAAAGATATTGCTGATCATGAAAATGTTGAACGCCTGCCAGTCCTAATTTCTGGCCAAGGAGCTGATCGGCCTCTTGGTATTCCCAAGCTTGCCAGTGGAACAGGTCAAAACACTGCAGACGATGTACATCAGTTAGTATTGGAGTGGAATATATCTGACCAAGTAAAATGCACCACTGCTTCCAACACAGGTTATAAGAGTAGTATTTGTACATTACTAGAGCAGAGAATGGCTAGTTTGCTGACATCACATTTTGGAATTAGTGTTAAAAGCTGCAGTTTCAGTCTCCTCGCCAGCATCCTCTGTCCCTGACATTCAACTGTTTAAGAGATTCAAACGAAGTGGGTGGAAATTAATAAGATAATTTACCAAACAGCAGCAGATGACCCTAGCATTAGAGAAAATCTCAGATACAGAGGAAATTATTCAATTTGCTCAAAATCAGCTTGATGAGTAACAGCCCCGTGATGACTACAAGGAATTACTCGAGTTAACGAAAAATTTCCTTGGTATTACCCCGAAATCAGGAATCAGCTTTAAATCACCCGGAGTTTATTACGGAGCACAATGGATGTCTAAGCTAATTTACTGCCTTAAAATCTGGATTTTTAAGACTGAGTTCAAATTGACTGAAAAAAAGAAAAGAAGACCGAGAGATGTTTGTTGTTTTTCAGTTGCAATATACACCAGATAATGGTTTACGGCGTCTGTAGCTTCATGCGACCCCCATTCAGATTTGCATTTTATGCAGTCTGCTGCTCTACAAGCAAAAGGATGACAAAATAGCAAGCGCTGCACTGAATACATTTTTTAGACATTTGTAGTACCTCTCTAAGGAGCTTGTGGCACTCGCATTTTTATTCAGTTGTTTCACATGAGACAAAAAAAAATGAAGCGCGCTCTATAGAAACCAGTAGACTCAAAACCGAACAAACGAACTTCAATGAATCCTGAATCAGCTGGACAAAAACAACTGCAGGATTTTGTTACTGCTAGCACAAAAAAAAAAAAATCTTGGAAATTACAAGGTTGCCTTGCACATTTCTCTAAAAAAATGCTGAGAAATGGAATGATGATGAGAGTTTTGTGAATACAAGAGACATCGTATATGGGCTCAAAGTAGTAAACGACACAGCAGAAAGAGGTGATTGATAGAAGAAAATAACAAACGGATAACCAACGATGAAGAGCAGAAGCAATACCTTTTACAAGTTGTGAAAAGTTACAGGTCGTCACTCGCAAACAAAGACAAAAAAAAACAACAACAACAATACTCTTGCTTCACAAGAAACAAAGTTCGATTCATGCACGTGGTTATGATATGCCTACTGGGGAAAATTCGTAAAAAAAAAATAATAATAATAACGCGCTATACGCTGTACCTCAGGAGTGGTGCGAAAATCAACGTGCCTATGATTTATTATTTGATAAACCCACTACTAGTATACAATGTCATAATTTTGTGCCGAATTATGTATCTAAACAACTCCGACAAAAATAACAACAAAATAATCCCTTTGAGCACAAACTGAATTATACTTACTTTTCAAAGCTTGGTAGCAACCTCTAATATTATTTAATCTCAAATTTTGCATCCAATGCTTTCTTTAGAATATAAATACAATGGGAGGATGTCTCCCTACAAAAAATAAAAATAAAAAAATCCCCTTTTTCCATCACCCTAATATATATATATATATATAATATATATATATATATATGTATATATATTTACATATATGTATATATATATATACATATATATGTATATATATATACACATATATATGTATATATATATATATATATATAGATAGATAGATAGATAGATAAACTTTATTTGGCTATGAATCAATGGACATGAAGTGCAAATAATGACAAGAACACATAGTTCAGAATAAATAAATGCAAATTGCCGAGGATAACACAAAAAGCATGTACGCTTATTTCCATATATATGTATATATATATATATATATATATTATATATATATATATATGTATATACATATATATATATATATGTGTGTATATATATATATATATATATATATATATATATATATATATGTATATGATATATAGGATATATATATATATATATATGTATATATACATATATATACATATATATATATATATATATACATATACATACATATATCAAAGGCTTTTTCCCCCTTACGCGGGGGGTAGCCAAAAAGAAGAAGGCATAGAAATCACTCCAACCCATTTCATTTCCCATATATTCCACTCCCCTCCATCATCCTCTCTCCCTCCTATCTTGGCACCTCCTGGATGACGGGTCATCCCTACATCCTCTCCACTGCCCTGGGTCAGAAGCAGTGTCACAAGACACAGCACATCCACAGCAAGGCCGCTTTATAAATTCGGCGACCCCCCCTCCCCGTCCCCTCATGCAGGAAAGGAGAAGATGGGGAGAAATCCCTTCGGGCTGCGTCAATTTTTTTCTCATACATACTTCCTCACCCCCCATCCCCCACCCACTCCCCCTCATACATCACAGCCTCATCTATACACAACCCTTCTCCATTCACCCTTATTTTCTGTCCTCTCCCGTCCTTCCTCTATAGACATTCCTCTCTTTTGTAAAGCCCCTTTCACCCCATCCATCCATCTCATCCTAGGACGCCCCCTCATATTCACTCCTTCCACCTCCGCCTTCCACACTTCTTTCACTAATCTTTCTTCACTCATTCTTTCCATGTGTCCAAACCATCCTAATACTCTTTCATCAACCCTATCTCCCAGCTCCTTTTCCACCCCTGTTCTCCTCCTCACCTCCTCATTTCTCACTCTATCTAGCCTAGTAACCCCCATCATACTTCTCAGACATTTCATCTCAAACACATTCAAACTCCTTCTCTCTTCCTCTCTCATGTTCCATGTTTCTGCCCCGTACATTGCTGTTGGCACAATCACTACTTCATATAACCTCCTTTTAGCATCCATTCCCAGATGTCTATTTCTCATTACACTTTTTAATCCACCAAGGCATTTACTCACTTCTCTCAATCTACATTCTACCTCCAACCCCACTCCCTTTCCTGCCATATTTGCACCCAAGTATCTGAAACTATCCACTCCCCCCAGTTTCTCACTCTTAATGCTCACTTCCAGCCTACTGTCACTCTCTCCCCTTGTACATCTCATCACCTTACATTTGCCCACATTTATCTTCAGCTTCCTTCTTTCACACACCTTCTCAAAGTCTGTCACTAACTTCTTCAGTCCTTCCTCTGATCCTGCTACAAGCGTAGTGTCGTCAGCAAACAACAACTGGCTCACCTCCCACTTTTCTCCATTTTCTTTAACCATCTCCAATCCCTGACCCACTACCCTTGCATTCACCTCTCGCACCACCCCATCCATGTAAAGATTGAACAGCCAGGGCGACATAACACATCCCTGAAGAAGTCCCACCTATACCTCAAACCATTCACTCACTTCATTTCTAATCCTAACGCAAGCTCTATTACTCTCATAAAAACTCTTGACTGCTCTTAACAGCTTTCCTCCTATCCCTTAAATCTGCAGTACCTCCCATAGTGCCTTCCTGTCTACCCTGTCATAAGCCTTTTCCAGATCCATAAAAGCCCAAAAAACATCCTTACCTTTTCCTATAGCTTTCTCACATATCTGTCTTACCACAAAAATCTGATCTACACATCCCCTACCTGTCCTAAACCCACACTGTTCCTCACCAATTACTCCCTCTGCTCCTCTCCTAATCCTCTCAATCAAGATCCTCCCATAAGCCTTCCCAACTACACTCAACAAGCTGATCCCTCTGTAACTACTACACTCACACTTGTCCCCCTTTCCTTTGTAAAGCGGAACTATACAGGCACTCCACCAGTCTTCTGGCACTCTACCCTCTCTTAAACAAACATTAAATAGCCTCACCAGCCAGTCCACCATAACTGTACCTCTTTTCTTCAGACATTCTGCATGACATCCATCCAGACCAGGTGCCTTACCTGCTCTCATCATCTTAACAGCTGCTTTCACTTCATCCTTCCCTATTTCTCCTCCATTTTCCTCACTCATCACTCTCATTTTCTTAGCATTTCCCACTGCAACTACCTTTCCCTCCCTATCCTCCTTCACATTTAGCAACTCCCTAAAATACTCTGCCCACCTTCCTTTCACCGTCTTCTCTTCCATTATCATCTCTCCATCTGCACCTTTTACCTTTTCTTCTCTTTTTGAATCGCCTCCTCTTTCTCTTCTAATATCCTTCCAAAACATCTTTTTATTACTTTCAAAATTTTCTGTCATACTCTCTCCCCATTTCACATCTGCTCTCCTCTTTGCTTCCTTTATCTTATGCTTAACTTCCTTTCTCTTTACTCTGTACCTCTCATACGATTCCCTCGTCCTAATTTGTAGCCAATCTATGAATGCCTGTTTCTTCTCTTCTACACCTTTCTTTGTTTCCTCATCCCACCATTCACTACCCTTCCTTCTATTTCCTCCCACCCTCCTTGTTCCACACACCATCTTTGCACACCTTATGACTCCCTCCTTGAACCATCCCCATTCCTCCTCTACTCCTAGCTCTACTCTATCCTTTACTCTCTCCCACGCCTCTCTCAACTTCTTCTTATACTCATTCTCCTTTTTTCCTCATTTAAGCAATTCACTCTAAGTACCTCCCTACCTTCTGCCCTTTTCCTCTTTCTCCACCTATTCTCTACTCTCAATTTACCTTCCACTAGGAAATGATCTGATATTCCCCCACTCTCTCCCCTTAGAACATGTACATCCTTAACTCTTCCTACCATACTCCTGGTCATTAGTGCTGGGCAAATACCGGTAATTTCAGTACCGGAATTACCGGTAAACAAAAATGCCGTTACCGGGATTACCGGTACTGTACCAGTAAAAGACTCGTGAGGTAGTAGTGACGTCCCAAGTTCGAGTCACCTTTATGACTTAAATCTTTAAAGAAATTTCATCCTACCATGGTGTGTAGTCACAACTCAAGTTTTGTAACGTCGTCACCATAAAAATCCTGCCTGCATCACGAACGGGCGAAGGAAGCACCAACCTACCCTACATGCCTACCGGTGCTATAGGCAAAATGAAAAGGGAAATACACACACACACACACACACACACACACACACACACACACACACACACACATATATATATATATATATATATATATATATATATATATATATATATATGTATATATACATATATCTACATATATATATATATATATATACATATACATACATACATACATACATACATACATACATATACATATATGGGTCTTTTCCGTTTGGCGACGCGGATTTTTTCACAATTAATAGTTTCGTATGCTGATCACAGAAATAACATGAATTCTATTGAGAAATTAAAAAAGTGCCGAAAAAACGGTTTTATTGGTAAAAAATTACCGAGACCTTAGCGGTATATACTTGCTTGATGGTAAAAGTTTAACCGGTAAAATTAGAGGATTACTGGGCCCGTCAGTACCGCCAAGCCGATACGCGCTTACCGAGACCTTAGCGGTACACCCCTTAACGGTATTTTACCGGTAAAGTTAGCGGGACACTGGGCCCGTCAGGCCGTCAGTACCGCCAAACCGAGACGCGCTTACCGAGACCTTAGCGGTACACCCCTTAACTGTATTTTACCGGTAAAGTTAGCGGGACACTGGGCCCGTCAGGCCGTCAGTACCGCCAAGCCGAGACGCGCTGAACGAGACCTTAGCGGTTCACCCCTTAACGGTACTTTACCGGTAAAGTTAGCGGGACACTGGGCCCGTCGGCCGTCAGGCGTCGCCGCGTCAGTCCGTCACTCAGTACCACCAAGCCGAGATGTGCTTACCGCTCTCTGAGTGTTATGGTATAGCTTATCGAGCTATCGGTTAAAGGAACCTTAACGGTACCAGAATTTTTACCGGTAAAGTACCGTTGAGGTAACTTTACCGGTATCTGCCCACCACTACTGGTCACCACTATATAGTCCATTAACGTTCTATCTGCCACCCTTCCATCCACCACCCTCTCCCATGTGTATTTATGCTAGACTTTCTTCTTAAACACTGTATTTACTAGCATGAACTCTCTTTCAAGACACATCTCCACCATCAACTCTCCACTACGATTTTTGCCTCGAACTCCATACTTTCCAATCACTCCGTCAATCGGTTCATTTCCTACCCTAGCATTTAGGTCTCCCAATACAACTACATTGACATTTCTCCCTAATCCCTCTATGCACTCATTTATATCTATCCAAAAAGCCTCCCTTTCCTCTACATTCTTTTCACTACCAGGCCCATACGCACTTACAAAAACCCACATCTTCTTTCCCAGCTTCACCTTCATCCACATCAACCTTGATGAAACCTTCCACTCCACTACCCGCTTACTTATCTCTTCACTTACTAGTATAGCCACCCCTTCTCTCCCTCGTCCCCTCTTCACTCCTGAGTACCTCCCACTTACACTCCCAAATTAACAGTTGTCCTTTCCTTTCATTTTAGTTTCACTCAAAGCCAGTACATCCATCTTTCTTCTCACAAACATACTGCCTATCTCTTCCCTTTTACTCTCATCTGTACCACATCCATGCACATTAAAAGACCCAAACTTTAGGGTACTGGTTGGAAAGCTCCCAGACCCTCTTATGCCTTTTCTTTCTTTTTTAGGAATGTCCTCTTTTGGGGCTACAGGTAGTAGGACTCCTAATCCCATCCCCCGTCCCTTTTTTTTCGCCTTTTACGACTGAAGTGGAAATACTTGGTGGCAGTATTCTTTTCCCCCACCACAGGGTAGGTAGGCGAAAAAGGAAATGAATATTCAGAGAAATGGTACAGGACAGTAACAAGGGGTTTGAGGACAACATAACGGAGGGACAGTCGTAGTATAAAAGTTTCATCATTTTTCTATGTATAGAGTTTTCCTCTATCACAGACAAAATGATGTGTGGCTCTGGTCCGTAGGGGCGCCCCATATAGACCCTAAAGTATCAACTGCATGCTATTTTGCCACAATAACATGCATGTCTATTCTTGACAACTTCTCCTAATTTTTTACCCGTTGTCAAGAATAGAAATTGTCTAGAACAGAAGTTGTCAAGAATAGAAATAAATCAGAAGAGGATATGGAGAAAGGCGCGATCTACAATATTCCATGTGGTGGTTGTCCGTTAGGATATTATGGAGAGACGGGAAGATCATTGGAGCTACGTATATATGAGCACAAAAATGACGTCAGAGCTCACAGAACCTCCAACTCGCTAGTAGTTCACTTAGACCAATGTGGTCATCTTCCGGATTGGAACAAGATAGAGGTACTCCACAAAAGTCTAGAGAAAAAGAAAAGAAAAATAGTGGAGGCACCCTACATTACTTTCCACCCCTGCATCAACCATAGGGAAGGGTTTATGAAATTAGCAGGAGCGGTAAGTACTCTGATTATCAAGGAGGTAAAAAAGACAATTGAGAACGGAGGGGAAAGTGGCATGGTCGGAGTCACATGAAAAAGGGTTGAGGACGGATGAGAGTATAGAGGGAGAGGAACACGGCAAGGATGGATTATATAACCTGTTAATTTTCTGAAACTGTATGTACTTATATATATATGTGTGTTTGTGTGTGTGTGTGTGTGTGTGTGTGTGTGTGTGTGTGTGTGTGTGTGTGTGTGTGTGTGTGTGTGTGTGTGTGTGTGTGTGTGTGTGTGTGTGTGTGTGTGTGTGTGTGTGTGTGTGTGTGTGTGTGTGTGTGTGTGTGTGTGTGTGTGTGTGTGTGTGTGTGTGTGTATTTACCTAGTTGTATTTTACGGGAAGGAGAGCTATGCTCGTGGTGTCCCGTCTTCATATCTCATCTTATCTAAACTATTTTTAGATTCATGTATTGTTTTTGCACACACCACTTTCTCATCTAACTTGTTCCAACTGTCTATTACTCTGTGAGGAAAGCTGTTCTTTTTCATATCTCTTCTATAGCTGTCTTTCTTGATTTTCTTTCCGTGTCCTCTTGTATTTCTATCATCCCATTTTATTACATTCTCTCTATCAATAATTTCTATGCCTTTCATGATTCTGTAAATAGTTATCAAATCTCCTCTCTCTCTTCTTTGTTCTAGTGTCTGTAGCTCAAGTTTTGCTAGTCTCTCTTCATATGATAGTTTTGAGAGTGTTGGTGCTAATTTTGTAATTGCTCTTTGTATTCTTTCAAGCTTTGTTATACATTTTTTTGTACTTGGTGACCACATCGTTGCTGCATATTCCAATCTTGGTCTTATCAAAGTAATTAGTATTTTCTTCACCATTTCTTCAACCACGTATGTAAATGCCACTTTAATTGTTCTTATTATATTATAAGTTTCTCCAAAAATCTTATTTATATGTTTCTCAGGTAACATATTATTCATAACAATGACTCCCAGGTCGTTCTCATTTTCTACTTTTTTTTATTCCTCCTTCTCCCAATTTTTATGATCCTATTATTCTTTTTTGCTTTTTCCATATTCCATTATACTACACTTTTTAGTATTGAACTCCATCTCCCACTTCCTACTCCATTCCCATATTTTATTGAGATCACTCTGTAGTGACTCACAATCTTCTTTCGTGTTTACTTTTTTTAATAGTTTTGCATCATCTGCAAAGAAGCTCATATAACTTTCAATTTCTTCATCCATATCATTAATATATATAGCAAACATTATTGGGGCCAGAACTGTTCCTTGTGGAACACCACTTATTACTTCATCCGATTTTGAGTTTGTCTCTTATCACTACTCTCATTTTTCTTTCTTGCAAAAAGTCTTCCATCCATTTAAGCAGTTTGCCCTGTATTCCTCCTTCAGTTTCTAATTTCTT
>NC_134818.1:39526438-39528938 GCF_046742065.1 Oratosquilla oratoria
TTTACGATCTCTCCCGACTCTGGCGTTGAAATCTCCCAGGAGAATGATCTTGTCCTTTGGGACAGCAGAGAAAATGTTATCGAGCTGGCTGTAAAGCTCTTCCTTGACTAAGTCCTCAGCGTCCAGAGTGGGAGTATATGCGCTGATAATGGATTGCGTGCTGACTTTTGACAAGTTGGATTCGGAGGGTCATTAGTCGTGCGGACATTCCGATAGGCTGCTCTGTCAGTTTGGACAGTATGGTGTTTCGTACTGCAAAACCAACACCATGGATCCGTTGATGGTCAGGATCGTAACATTTCCAGAAAAAGGTGTATTGACCGCCTTCTTCTCTCAACTGGCCTTCTCCAGCTCTCCGGGTTTCACTAAGAGCTACGATATCAAAATTGAATCGATGGAGTTCTCGGGCGATGATTGCAGTTCGCCTTTCGGGTCTGTCTGAGTTGGTGTTATCTATGAAGGTCCTGACATTCCAGGACCCGAACTTCAGCGTTGCATATCTTGATTTTGATTTTCGACCGCATAATGGTGAACCCTCTGGACGCGGTTTTCCAGACGGGGTGAGCAGAGTGAATCCTGAACAGGACTGCTCAGTCGTGGTTACTGCTGCCGAACATCTTCCCTGATTCTTCCGAAAGATAGAGCGACTGAATAATGTAACCACCGCTTCCGTGCCGGTTCTGCACTAGGAGCTTCCAGCATTCACGTGCTTGCTCTCGTCATCCATCACCGATCGCCGAAAGACTTGGAAAGAAAAGAAGAGAAGAGTGATCGAAAACGCCTGTGCGTGAATTTGTTTAGCGTGTGCTTGAGGTCGCACGCCCAGTAAGCACACGTAGACTTGACAGACCACCAACTTGACCCAATGGCAAGGCAATACCGAGACGATTGAAGTCGATGGTCTGCTGCAGCCTTCATCCACCTTCACAGTCGTTGAGTTGTTAAGGCAACTTTATCCGCCTGTTCCATCGTTGAGGACTTGATAGTTGTCAGAGCCCGGTTAGCCGCTATCACAACTGGCTTGCTGTGCTCACGTTGCCCAGTCTGCACCACATGGAGGAGGGGTTGTAACATTTCCAGACCATATATGTATATATATATATATATATATATATATATATATATATATATATATATATATATATATATATGTATATATATATATATATATATATATATATATATATATATATATATATATATAAAGTGGAATCGTTATTGGCTTCGTCCTGAGAGCATTTAGGATATGTGGTGAGGAATTTCTCCGGGAGGAAACTAATTACATTTTTGATATTTTCAAAAAATGATTTTACCCAAGAGGCTTTTTATATAGAAACAAGCAAAAGGCGTTACAAATAAGAAATAGGGGTGGCAAAAGTAAAGAGGCTAATGATGAGAACCGTGGGTATCTGTCCTTACCTAACTCCAAGTGCTCAAAAGTCATAGGACAAAATCTCACCAAGGCAGGCCTGAAACTGGCATTTAGCACGGGAGTAAAAATAGGCGACGTTGTGAGAAATAGAATTAGAACCAAAATCAAAGACGAAGATAACTGTTTAGTTTACAGAATTACTTGTAAAAGCTGCCCCGCTAATTACTATGGCGAAACTAGCAGAGGAATTCACAAGCGGACGATGGAACATAAAAATGACATCAAAGCCCACCGGACATCCAACCCAGTGGTACATATCGACAACTTTGGCCACCTGCCGGATTGAAAAAAAAAAAAAAAACAGAGATGCTCCATAATGGATTTGACTAAAAGGAAAGGAGAACAATTCAGGCAGCGTACATTACCTCACTCCCATGCAGCAATCATCGGGACGGTTTTGTCAAGTTGGCGAGGGTAGCAAGCGGCCTAATTATCCACGAGGCAAGACGAGAGCGAGATGGTAGCAACATTGACCGGGGAGGAACGGGGTGAACTGTGCGAATATATAAGTTGTCGTTGTCTTATTTCTGTATACTCTGAAGAAGTTCTAGTAGGACGAAACGTCAGAAATAAAACTTCAACGGATTCTTGGCGTTTAAACTCACCACCCTACCACTTATATATATGTATATGTATATATATGTATATGTATATATAGGTATATATATGTATATATATATGTATATTAGTATTAATGGGCAGTAAGTTTTCTTGTAGACATGTTCGATTGAAGACCAGAGCTAATTCAATATCCACTATCTTAGTGATTTTCTCAATTTTTCTAATAGTTTGTTTGATTCTTGAGGGGAGGTCAAACACAATACTTCCGAGATCCATGATGTTATTGTAACGAAAAACATAACACAAAATATAAATACAAGCTTTCGGTTGAGTCATCCAACCATCTTCAGGTAAGTGAGATTACATATACAGAACAGGAGTTTAAATACAAGTAAAAAGGGGGGAACTAGGAGAGTTAGGAGTCAGGTACTGGACGGAGGTGAGGTCTTCGTATCAACAGGACGTCGCTGGACAGCTGGTCACGGTAGCCGGACGTTTGGTCCTTGT
>NC_134818.1:39533938-39538938 GCF_046742065.1 Oratosquilla oratoria
TTTCGTGTGGGACGGTATCAAAAGCTTTTGCAAAGTCTAGATATATTAAATCTATATTGTTTCTTTTGTCATAATTCGAGATAACTGTGTTGTAGAATTCGAGTAAGTTAGTCACGCAAGAACGTTTCCGTCTGAAACCGTCTGAAATCCTATTTACCACTACATAATCCATTAACGCTCTATCTACCACCCTTCCCTCCCCCACCCTCTCCCATGTGTACTTATGCTTGACTTTCTTCCGAAACACTGTATTTGCTATCATCACCTCTCTTTCTAGACACATTTCCACCATCAACTCTCCACTACGATTCTTTTCTGGAACTCCACATTTCCCAACCACTCCATCAATTGGATCATTTCCTACCCTAGCATTAAGGTCTCCCAGTACTATTACATTGCCATTTCTCCCTAAATCCTCTAAGCACTCATTTAAATCTATCCAAAAGGCCTCCCTTTCTTCTACACTCTTCTCACTACCAGGCCCATATGGACATACAAAAACCCACATCTCCTTTCCCAGTTTCACCTTCATCCACATTATCCTTGAGGAAACCTCCTTCCACTCCACTACACATTTACCTATCTAGAGATACAAATGTAGAGACATTGGGACAAATTATGGGAAAGGTGGAGGGGGAAACACGGGTCTTTATCTGATTATCGAGTTTATTCCAACACTCCTCTGAAGAAGCTATTGTAAGCGAAACCGGTCAGGAATAAACTCGATAATCAGATAAAGACCCGTGTTTCCCCCTCCACCTTTCCCATAATTTACCTATCTCTTCACTTACTAGTATAGCCACCCCTTCCCTCCCTCGCCCTCTCTTCACTCCTGATAACTTCCCACCTACACTCCCAAACTTACACTCGCCCTTCCCTTTCAACTTAGTTTCACTCAAAGCCAACACATCCATCTTTCTTTTCACAAACATACTAGCTATCTCTTCCCTTTTTCTCTCACCTGTACCACATCCACGCACATTAAAAGACCCAAACCTTAGGGTGCTGGTCGGAAAAATCCAAGACCCTCCTGTGCCTTTACTATTTTATACGATGGCGAGAAGCGTGAAAGGGATTTGTTCCGGTCCTTACCACTCCCACGAGTGCGATTGGCCGTATGGTGAAATGGGGGTTATATGGGGGAGCAGTTAGCGCCCTCCCCAATCTCGGTAATCAGATAGATTATGAGTTCATACGGTTTTATATCGTCGGTGGTCGAGTGGTCTAAGGCGGGTGTTATGGAGCCTCTCTTGGGTCCAGAAGCAGTGGTTCGAATCCTCTGCGCGACGGTCATGGAGATTGTCTGATGTATATATATATATATATATATATATATGTATGTATATAAATATATATGTATATATATATACATATACACACACACACATATACATATATATAATATATATATATAATGTATATATATGTATATATATATATATATATATATATATATATATATATATATATGACACACAGGAAACCCACATTCGGAGAAAATAAACTTCGAATAAAGAAGAATCCTACATTTCGGCTATCAACTGTAGCCCTCTTCAGGAAAGTACACAAGACAGAGGACAGAGGGAATTATAAGCTACAGAAAAGAGAAGGAATGCGGACAGATGGCATTACTCAGGCGCGGGGCAAAATGGGGTGACGGAGGAAGGTGAGGGTGAGGTGAGGGGGGGTTGTAAGTTCCATACCAGCCTACTGACCGCCGCGCGTGAAATAATGTCAGGGGTTCACTGCCCTTTAGATATATTAATATTGGAGCATTCCTCAATTAATGCTGATTCAACTATTTTTCTCCTGAAACCGAAGTGGGACTTGAACACTGATCTGGACTTACCCCAGTCGAAAGAATTATTCTTATTTTTGACATGAAGAAATAACAGCCGAATTTTCTTGCCCATACCTAATTGACCTTTTATGTTCTGCCAATCTAGTGTTCAAGTCTCTCCCGGTTTGACCCAAGTAAACCAAATCACAATCTTGGCAGGGCAAACAATAAACACCAGGTGACTCTACTTCCTTCGGTTTTTGTTGAACGTTCACGATTTGCTTAAGCACGGTGTTAGGATAGTGATAGGCAATAGTGAGACGCTCATGAGGAAAAAAAATTGGTAGAAGAACTGATGGTTTTACTGAATGGAATTTTTAGGATATCCTTAGAGGAGCGGTGATAACTTGAGGGGACGGAAGTTTTAAAATGGTTGGGCCTAGCCTTACTGAGGGCATGGTCCAGAAACCAAGGTGAATATGCCAACTTCTTAAGTTGACATTTGATCACCTCGATTTCATGGTCCAGAAATTGAGGACTGCAGATCCTGAAAGCTCTCAAGAAAAGGCCAGAGGCAACACTTTTCTTAACATTGTTAAGAAAAGTGTTGCCTTCTCTTTTCTGTAGCTTATAAGTCCCCTCTGTCCTCTGTCTTATGTACTTTCCTGAAGAGGGCTACAGTTGATAGCCGAAATATTGGATTCTTCTTTATTCGAAGTTTAGTTTCTCCGACTGCGGGTTTCCTGTGTGTCATTCAGGGAAAAAAAATACTTTTTCTTTTTGCAGAGCCATTTTTTTTTTTTTTTTTTTTTTTTTTTTTTTTCCACCAGAGCCATTTTCTTAAATACCGGAGCCATTTTTGATACTTCCAGAGCCATGTTTTTGCAGGTTAGAGTACCATCACTGCCCCGATCCACTTCAAGCCAATACAGGTTCCACGAGCGTATAGTTGATTCATGCTTTACTGGTTTACGTTTTACTTGGCACTTGCCCGTAGAGTTTGAATTAGGCTTTGCTGGTCCAGAAGCGGTTCCTACCGTCAAAACACTCTCCCTCGATTCTGAAAAGATTGAATCTGAGGGCAAACCATCTTCACTCATCTTCACTTGCTTCACTAGAAATCGCTCCATGATGTACGATCATCGAAAGTTCGGCATGGACATGACGTACGAAATGTAGACCTAGCTACCGTAAACCTAAGCTAGCTAACGAATCATTTTTTATTTTTGTATTTTTTATTCTCCCTCCAAAGATCCATATTTATGAACTAGATATATAATTATCAAATGTTCCTAATTATACTTAAATTTATTTACTTTCAATTACTAACCAAACATTTGATTCTATTTTGTTTTCTCATAAATACGCGAACGAGGTTATAAATGGGATTTCCCAGTTTCCCTCCTAGGCCTCGAGCGAGTTTGCATATGTACAGTGTACGTATGCATGCGGTGATGTGGTATTGGGTATGGTGCATTGTACATGTAGTCAGCGCGTTGATTGGGCAGCTAGCTTAATGCAACCAATGAACTTCCCTGCATACAGGTACAATGCAATTCGCAACTAGCGACATTATGTAGCACGATAGTCGTGTAGAGTCTAGTCAACATGTACTAGTATACGCGCGCATGCAGCTGATACGAAGCTAGGCTAGGTAAGCCATTGAACTCTAGCAGCTATACTGCGTACACTTACGTACGTACATCAACAAATCTAAGTTGATTGATGTGTTGCGTTTATGATATTGATAATGCAATGATTGATCACGGGTAAGTTGTGTTTGCTCTGATCTTTCATCAATGTTGATGGGATTCAGAGATTACCAAATGATGGATAATGCATGAAAAACGTTGAATCTTGCCGCGGGAGCGATTTTTTTGTGGGGGATCGCTCCCGCTATTGGATTTGCGAGAGCGACATTGGAACTTTCCCGAGCGAAATCGCTTGTCGCTCCCGTGTATTTTTTTCGCTGTTATATATATAGATATATATATGTATATATATATACATATGTATATACAGTATATGTATATATATATATACATATATATGTATATATATATATATATGTATATATATATATATGTACATATATATATAATATATGTATGTATATATATAATATATGTATATATATATATACATATATATATACTCATATATATGTATATATATTCATATATATATGTAAATATATATATATTATATATATATATATATAGATATTCATATATATATATGTATATATATATATATATATATGTATATATGTATATATATATATACGTATATGTATATACTTATATATATACAGTATCTGTATATATATATATATATATGTGTGTGTGTGTATGTATATATATATGTGTGTATATATATATATCATATATATATATATATATATATGTGTATGTATATATATGTATATATATATATATATGTATATATATATATATATGTGTGTGTGTGTGTGTGTGTGTGTGTGTGTGTGTGTGTGTGTGTGTGTGTGTGTGTGTGTGTGTGTGTGTGTGTGTGTGTGTGTGTGTGTGTATGTGTGTGTGTGTGTGTGTGTGTGTGTGTGTGTGTGTGTGTGTGTGTGTGTGTGTGTGTGTGTGTGTGTGTGTGTGTGTGTGTGTAAATACATACATATATATATATATATATATATATATATATCGACTATATCGTGACAAATAAGACTGAAGGTGGAAGAAGCAGACGAGGAGTAATGGGAGAATTTCACACTTTAACGTTTCGACCCACAGGGTCTTGATCACAAAGTTAACAACTCAAACATAACAGGAGATTTTATACATGGACGGGTCATCTCATGGGACGCTTCGGAGAGCTTGTTATTTTATTTGCGTATTCTTTTATTATCAATAATCTTGTGGCTTTTGCTAGACATATAAAGCCTTCTCTCTGGTTAATGTTGTTATTAGTGTTAATGTATGCTGCCTCAATTGTCTTCCTTTGTTTCTTGGGTGATCCTTCATTTAATACGGTTGTGTTGTTCCAGTCTGGAAGGTGACCATGTTTATCCACATGCATTACTATGGAGTTAGATGTTCTATGGGCTTTTACGTCATTTTTATGTTCATTTATCCTTTTATTAAGTCAGCGACCAGATTCACCAAAATATGAAGAGGGACAGCTTTTACACGGGATCTTATAAACAACGCTGTTTTCGTTAATGGGATTATTGTAGCTACGTGTTATC
>NC_134818.1:39543938-39548938 GCF_046742065.1 Oratosquilla oratoria
GGTGACGCAGTCCGAATCGCGAGGCAAGCGTACGAATGACGAGTTGAATTCTACTTGAACAAGTTGGACGAATAACGAGTTGTATGAGTAGAGAGGCGGACGAATGGCGGGGTTTCACTGTATACGATATATATATATATATATATATATATATATATATATATATATATATATATATATATATATATATATATATATATATATATATATATATATATATCAAGGACTACCATTAAACAGGACGTGCACACCCAGATTCCTGGCTCCGCTAGCGGAGGCCATTGCTTTCTACGTAACCTAACATTTTATATTGGAAAAATATATCAAAAATAGAAACCTAACATTGTATATAGGACAAATATATCAACTACTGACTTATTCAATGCAGCATAAGTTAATATGAACTTTTATAGTGAAATAAGAAATTATTTTTAAGGCACTGTTATGCTTTGAAATACCAATTTTAGCCGGACTTGACATGTATTATTGTATGAGGTTAGTGGACACTTTAAAGGAACCCAAGTTGCTGTTGTTTTACATTTTACAAAATGGATTATAGTTAAACCTTTGTGATTGGAAACAAATATTCACACAAATAAACAGACATAGAAACAAAAGCTTACCAGACTGCAGCGATTAATCAGCGAGCCGGGCCTTCTTTACAGATGTCTGGAGAAGGACTGCATTCTTCTGCTGGTCTTCCTCTAGGTTGTGGAGTCTATTCAGAAGAAAATTTGCCAGACGACGGAACATCTTGGGACAGTCAATGTCAATCCCACTGAAGCTGGCCAGTGTCGAAAAGATCTCCATCAGTCTTTTCTGGCAGCAGGAACGGTGACGAGCTTCCTTGATGAAACACAGTCTACATCTGACAAGATCAAAAGTGCACACATGTGGAATTGTCAGGGAACCTCTGGACACTTTCTCGATAAAGTCCTTAACGTCACTGATCACATGAGGTTCCTCGGCGCTGAAGACCACATCGTCCGCGCACTTTGTCTCAAGTCACCCCGCCACATAGGACGCACTGCACTCTTCATTCACAGTCAGTGTCACATCTGTGGTGCACCTCTCAATAGAGGCTGCATCCTCTAGGTCAATTACAGTCCTCAAGCAGGTATGTTCCTTCGACACAGGGTGGACATCGATGGACTGGAGGTTTACGGCAGCATATCTCGTGAGCCGCTGCTTGCATGCGGAGAACACATCCACAGTGGTCATGAAAGAGTTTGCACCAGTTGATTGACGGTAGACTGAGAACTCCCCCTCAAGCCGGTCACTCTGGATCTTACGTAGCAGGACATAATGGAAGTCAGCGTTTCTGAACAAGTAGCGGCAAACGGCAGTCAGTCCCTGCACAGTCTTCACTAGTTCATTTTTGGTGTCATGGGTGAAACACTTGATTCGATTTGCTCCATGTCCTCAAGAAGCCTCTTGGGAAATCAACAGGAAAGTCTGCAGGGTGGTTGACTGAGGATCCTGAACAGCTCGATATGGATCGTTCATGGGCTGATCTTGTCCCTTCCCAGATACATTCACTAAATTCCACCAGTTGAGGATGATTTGGATGAATTTAGCAGCGTCATGACATCCTCTGAGCTTCAATGAAGCCACAACCTTTTCATTGAAGACCTTCAAGACATGCTGCACATTTTGTAGTTGAAGTCGTGAAGGGTTGACAGCAAATTTAGTAAGGGGAGTAGTCTTCAGAATACTGCCTTTCTCTGACTCGTACAGTTCCTTGACGTCAGCAAATGATGCTGTTGTTCTATTGTCAAGTCTGATCTTCTGGCACTTCTCACTGACCCAGTTGTTGCGGATGCACTTCAGAAGATGCACTGTGTCAAAAAGGAGAAACCAGACACGCTCTTTGTCAAGAGGATGCTTGGCTGTGGCACGGCAATCACCCAGAAAATCAAGCAGGTTACAGTACTGCTGGTTTATCTTGTGGTTGTCTGTGATAGACCCGATGACATGCCCACATGCCCTCTCAACATTAGCTGCCGCCTCTTTCACACGCTCAAGCTGGTATGCTGCTGTGAACTTGTGGAGGGGCGTCACAGAAATCATAATACTAGGTCCTCTGTGCAGCGACTTCATCATAATACATATCATAGAAGTGGCCTTGCAGTCTGGCTTGTTCACTGCCATGCCACTCAGAACCACACCATAAAAATGCAACAGTTGGCCGAATCTATATTTCATCTATCAAGAGAAATACATTCTTCTGCTGCAGTATCTTCACTTTGGCAAATGTTTCCCTCATCACCTGATCCTTTTCAATAGATGAAGTGATGTATTGCAGCTTGCGTTTGCTTGGCAGCACCAAAAAGTCTCTGAGGTGTTCATAACTACACTTGGGGTATGATTCAAGAGCAAAACAATAATCATTCATGGAAAACTCACAAATGAAAAATCTGTCAGAATCAACAACAAAGTTATTACGTGGTGGTAGCACATCAAGCCACTTCTGTCTTTCATAACGGTCTTTTGGCAGTCGAAACACTCGACACCTGTTATCCTTGTTATAATTACCGTTGCAGTTCACAACACCACACTTAATCGGCATTTTGAATAGACAAAATCAGCAAGAAAAAACCTATGAAGAACCAAACAAACAAACAAAATCAGCAAGAACCTATGTAAACAAACACTATTCACTTCTAAATGCAGCCACCCGCGAAAGCCGCAGCGACATAATTTACACTGCTCGTAGCACACTGGACTGGTCTCCTCTAGCGGCGCCAGGAATCTGCGTGTGCACGTCCTGTGTAATAGTAGTCCTTGATATATATATATATACTGTATGTATATATATATATATATATATATATATATACACATACATACATACATATACCAAAGGCTTTTCCCCCTACACGGGGGGTAGCCAAAAAGAAAAAGGCATAGAAACCACTCCCACCCATTCCATTTCCTATATATTTCACTCCCCTCCACCCTCCTCCCTCACTCTTATCTTGGCACTTCGTGGATGACGGGTCATCCCTGCATCCTGTCCACTGGCCTGGGTCAGAAGCAGTGTCGCATGACACAGCACATCCACAGCAAGGCCGCTTCATATATTCGGCGACCCTTCCTCTACGTCCCCCCATGCAGAAAAGGAGAAGACGGGGAGAAATCCCTTCGGGCTGCGTCAAATTATTTCTCATACATACTTCCTCACACCCCCATCCCCCACCCACTCCCCCTCATGCATCACAGCATCATCTATACACAACCCCTCTCCATTCACCCCTATCTTCTGTCCTCTCCCGTCCTTCCTCAACAGACATTCCTCTCTTTTGTGATGCCCCTTTTACCCCATCCATCCATCTCATCCTAGGACGCCCCCTCATATTCACTCCTTCCACCTCCGCCTTCCACATTTATTTTACTAATCTTTCTTCACTCATTCTCTCCATGTGTCCAAACCATCCTAATACTCTTTCATCAACCCTATCTCCCAGCTCCCTTTCCACCCCTGTTCTCCTTCTCACCTCCTCATTTCTCACTCTATCTAGCCTAGTAACCCCTATCATACTTCTCAGACATTTCATCTCAAACATATTCAAACTCCTTCTTTCTTCCTCTCTCACGTTCCATGTTTCTGCCCCGTACAGTGTTGTTGGCACAATCACTCCTTCATATAACCTCCTCTTAGCATCCATTCCCAAATGTCTATTTCTCATTACACTTTTTAATCCACCAAGGCATTTGCTCACTTCTCTCAATCTACATTCTACCTCCACCTTCACTCCACCTTTTCCTGCCACATTTGCACCCAAGTATCTAAAACTATCCACTTCCTCCAGTCTTTCACCCTCAATGCTCATTTCCAGCCTACTGTCACTCTCTCCCCTTGTACATCTCATCACCTTACTTTTGCCCACATTTATCTTCAGCTTCCTTCTTTCACACACCTCAAACTCTGTCACTAACCTCCTCAATCCTTCCTCTGACCCTGCTATAAGCGCAGTGTCGTCCGCAAAAAACAGCTGGCTCACCTTCCACTTTTCTCCATTTTCTTTAATCATCTCCAACCCCTGACCCACTACCCTTGCATTCACCTCTCGCACCATCCCATCTATGTAAAGATTGAACAGCCAGGGCGACATAACACATCCCTGACGAAGTCCCACCTTTACCTCAAACCATTCATTCTCTCCATTTCTAATCCTAAAACATGCTCTACTACTCTCGTAAAAAATCTTGTTTGCTCTTAATAGCTTTCCTCCTATCCCATATATCTTCAATAACTCCCACAGTGCCTTCCTGTCTACCCTGTCGTAAGCCTTTTGCAGATCCATAAAGGCCCAAAAAACATCCTTGCCTTTCCCTATAACTTTCTCACATGTCTATCTTACCACAAAAATCTGATCTTCACAACCCCTACCTGTCCTAAACCCACACTGTGTGTATACACACACACACACACACACATATATATATATATATATATAATATATATATATATATATATATATATATATATATATATATATATATAAATATATATATATGACACACAGGAAACCCAGACTGGAACTGTGTCAACGCTGAGCGTAGGGAGACCTTAAAGAAGCCGCGGGTCTGGAATAGTGGAGCGAGTCGCTTTCCGAAGATGGTGGCCGTTTTTAAGTAGTGGGTCGAGTGGGCGGAGCTATGACGTGGGCCTCGTCAGCTTTAAGTCCGGCTCAAAACAGGACCTAAACAACAACCCGTTGAAGCTGGTAGCAAGTTGTTGACTTGGATGAGGGGAGGGGGGATGATAGGTCGTTTAAGAGAGCCTTTGAATAGTCGTGGTTTCGGGGTTGACAGAAAAAACTGACGGTGGTGACCAGTATGTGTGTATATATATATATATATATACATATATATATATATATATATATATATATATATATATGTGTGTGTGTGTGTGTGTGTGTGTGTGTGTGTGTGTGTGTGTGTGTGTGTGTGTGTGTGTGTGTGTGTGTGTGTGTGTGTGTGTGTGTGTGTGT
>NC_134818.1:39553938-39556438 GCF_046742065.1 Oratosquilla oratoria
ACCATCGAGACTAGACCTAATAATCACATCTGAACCTAAAATAGTGGAAAAGATTGAATATGAGACACCAATAAGTAAAAGTGACCACATATTGATTGAACTGGAAAAACTTCTAGATGGAAAAATGTTACAAGTGGAGTTCCTCAGGGTTCCGTTCTTGGACCACTTCTATTCATAGTATATATAAATGATATAGACCATGGACTAAAATCTACTGTTTCAAAATTTGCTGATGATACAAAACTGTGCGGAGTGGCAAATGATCACTCAAACCAATTAGATATTCAAGGAGATTTAGATCAATTACAGCAATGGTCTGAAAAGTGGCTAATGAAATTTAACACAAGTAAATGCAAGGTAATGCACATAGGTAAAAATAACAGTAAGTACGATTACAAGTTATTTGGAAATTCCTTAACAAAAGTGGATAGTGAAAAAGATCTCGGCGTAATTATCAGTAACGACCTCAAATCATCCAAGCAACGTATTTCAGCCTCTGAGAAAGCAAATAAGATTCTGGGACTGATTGCGCGATCTTTTGATTTCATAAGTCCATCACTCATTAACAAGCTATATAAATCGTTAGTTCGTCCACATTTGGAATATGCTGTTTCCGTATGGTCACCGAATCTCATTAAAGACATTGACAGACTGGAAAAAGTACAACGGCGAGCCACAAAACTGATTCCAAATATCAAAAATAAATCATACCAAATTCGACTAAAACACATGAATCTGTTTTCCCTAAAAAAGCGTAGACTCAGAGGTGACTTGATACAGGTCTTTAAGATTTTAAAGGGAATTGACAACATCAAAAGTGACAAAATTTTCACATTGAATGAGAATCAGACAAGAAACAATGGTCTCAAACTGTCCGGAAACAGATTCAATTTGGAAGTGGCTAGAAACAACTTTGCCAACCGTGTAGTTAATGAATGGAATAAACTTCCTGCACAGATAGTGCAATGTAGTTCAGTTCGAAGCTTTAAAAATCATTTAGATAAATACCTAAGTAAGATGCTGTAATGATTATAATTTATCTTATATTATTTGTTTTTGTTTTGTTATCATTTGTCTGTCTGATTTTCATTTATTATTAGTTATATGTCAATTTATCATTTTTACTATTTACCTGTTTGTTTATTATTTAACTATACCTATGCATTTATTTATATATTTTATTTTTTATTTACATTATTATAGTTTTTCTTTATTATTTTATTATTAATATGATTTTTTTTCGCATCCGACCTAGATATGGATCAAAAGGTCTCCTGTCGGCATGCTCCGCCTTTGTAATCCTTTGTAAATGAGGAAAAATACATAAAAAGAAATGAACAATGTAGAAAAGAAATAATGATGTATGAAAAAACAAACTTTGATAAAATAAGAGAATTCTTTCAAAAAGAAAACTGGGAAGGAATATACAAAGAAGAAACAACAGTGGAAGAGAAATTGAATATTTTGACAAAAAAAAAAAAAAAAAAAAAAAAAGGAGTGGAAAAGTATGTCCCAAGACAAAAACAAGAAAAAGAATATGTAAAGTGCTGGTACAACAAAAGTTGTAGGGAGTTAAAAGACAAAAGAGATAAAGCTTGGACCAAATGGAAGAAATACAAAGGACCTGAAAAATGGAAAATATATACTTGTTATAGAAATGAATATGCACAAACGTGCAGAGAGGAAAAGAGAAAATATGAAAAAGATGTCATAGAAAAGTGTAAAGATCAACCAAAATTATTTTACAGATTTGTAAACAACAAACTGAAAAACAAACAAGATTTGGAGAAATTAGGACAAGGAGGAGTTGAACATACAGAGGAAATAGAAATGGCGGAAAATATGAACAAGCATTTTAAATCAGTGTTTACAAGGGAGAACATACAACCTGAAGAGATCGAATGGAAAGAGAAAGTCCCTCCCGTTAAAGAAATAGAAGTAACAAAGAATGAAATAATGAAACACTTGAGTAATCTTAATGTCAGAAAATCGCATGGACCAGATGAAATAGCAAACTGGATTTTGAAAGAATGCAGGAATGAACTGGCAGACAAAATACATAGCATAATAAACAGTTCCTTGAAAGAAGGAAAAGTTCCAGAAGATTGGAAAAAGCAAATATAGCACCTATATGTAGAGGGGGGAATAAAGAAGACCCTAACAACTACAGACCAGTATCTCTAACAAGTACAATAGCAAAAATTTGTGAAAGAATTGTCAAAAGTAGATGGGTAAAATATTTAGAAAAAACAACTTGCTAAATCCAAGGCAATTTGGATTCAGACAAGGACGATCATGCGTCACCAATTTAATATGTTTCTATTCAAGGCTAATAGATATAATACAAGAAAGAGATGGATGGGCTGATTGTGCATTTCTAGACCTAAAAAAAGCTTTTGACAAAGTACCACATAAGAAGTTGCTTAAGAAATTAGAAACTGAAGGAGGAATACAGGGCAAACTGCTTAAATGGATGGAAGACTTTTTGCAAGAAAGAAAA
>NC_134818.1:39566904-39591904 GCF_046742065.1 Oratosquilla oratoria
GGCCGAGGCCGAAGGGGAAAACTAGGGATAAGAGCGCGGAAAGCTGCGGCCGTAGACCGCTGTTTGAGCAGCCAAGCCTCCGGCGAAGCCGGGGAGGGCGAAGCCCGCGGCATGTATATGCATATATGTATATATATATATATATATATGTATATATATATGTATGTATATATATATGTATGTGTGTTTGTGTGTGTGTGTGTGTGTGTGTGTGTGTGTGTGTGTGTGTGTGTGTGTGTGTGTGTGTGTGTGTGTGTGTGTGTGTGTGTGTGTGTGTGTGTGTGTGTGTATGTGTGTATGTGTGTGTGTGTGTGTGTGGTGTGTGTGTGTGTGTGTGTGTGTGTGTGTGTGTGTGTGTGTGTGTGTGTGTGTGTGTTGTATTTTACGGGAAGGGGAGCTATGCTCGTGGTGTCTCGTCTTCATATCTCATTTTATCTAAACTATTTTTAAATTCATGTATTGTTTTTGCACACACCACTTTCTCATCTAACTTGTTCCAACTGTCTATTACTCTGTAAGGAAAGCTGTTCTTTTTCAGATCTCTTCTATAGCTGTCTTTTTTTATTTTCTTTCTGTGTCCTCTTGTATTTCTATCATCCCATTTTATCAGATTCTCTCTATCAGTAAATTTTTATGCCTTTCATGATTCTGTAAATAGCTATCAAATCTCCTCTCTCTCTTCTTTGCTCTAGTGTCTGTAGCTCAAGTTTTGCCAGTCTCTCTTCATATGATAGTTTTTAGTGTTGGTGCCAATTTTGTAATTGCTCTTTGTATTCTTTCAAGTTTTTTATACATTTTTTTGTACTTGGTGACCATATCGTTGCTGCATATTCCAATCTTGGTCTTATCAGAGTGATTACAATTTTCTTCACCATTTCTTCATCCAGGTATGTAAATGCAAATTTGATTGTTCTTATTAAATTATAGGTTTCTCCAAAAATCGTATTTGTATGTTTCTCAGGTGACATATTATTCATAACAATGACTCCCAGGTCCTTCTCATTTTCTACTTTTTTATTCCTTCTTCTCCCAGTTTATATGATCCTGTTATTCTGTTTTTGCTTTTTCCAAATTCCATTATACTACACTTTTTTATATTGAACTCCATCTCCCACTTCCTACTCCATTCCTGTACTTTATTTAGATCACTCTGTAGTGATTCACAATCTTCTTCCGTGTTCACTCTTTTCAGTAGTTTTTGCATCATCTGCAAAGAAGCTCATATAGCTTTCAATTCCTTCATTTAAAATATATACCAAACATTATTGGGGCCAGAACTGTTCCTTGTGGAACACCGCTTATTTCTTCATCCCATTTTGAGTGTTTGTCTCTTATCACTACTCTCATTTTCCTTTCTTGCAAAAAATCTTCCATCCAATTTAGCAGTTTTCCCTGTATTCCTCCTTCAGTTTCTAATTTCTTAAGCAACTTCTTATGTGGTACTTTGTCAAAAGCTTTTTTTAGGTCTAGAAATGCACAATCAGCCCATCCATCTCTTTCTTGTATTATATCTATTAGCCTTGAATAGAAACATATTAAATTGGTGACCCATGATCGTCCTTGTCTGAATCCAAATTGCCTTGGATTTAACACGTTATTTTTTTCTAAATATTTTACCCATCTACTTTTGACAATTCTTTCACAAATTTTTGCTATTGTACTTGTTAGGGAGACTGGTCTATAGTTGTTAGGGTGTTCTTTATTTCCTCCTTTATATATGGTTTATTATATTTGCTTTTTTCCAATCTTCTGGAACTTTTCCTTCTTTCAAGGAACTGTTTATTATGCTATGTATTTTGTCTGCCAGTTCATTCCTGCATTCTTTCAAAATCCAGTTTGCTATTTCATCTGGTCCATGTGATTTTCTGACATCAAGATTACTCAAGTGTTTCAATGTTTCGTTCTTTGTTACTTCTATTTCTTTCATGGGGGGGACTTTCTCTTTCCATTCGATCTCTTCAGGTTATATGTTCTCCCTTGTAAACACTGATTTAAAATGCTCGTTCATAATTTCTGCCATTTCAATTTCCTCTGTATTCAACTCCTCCTTGTCTTAATTTCTCCAAATCTTGTTTGTTTTTCAATTTGTTGTTTACAAATCTGTAAAATAGTTTTGGTTGATCTTTACACTTTTCTATGACATCTTTTTCATATTTTCTCTTTTCTTCTCTGCATGCTTGTACATATTAATTTCTATAACAAGTATATATTTTCCATTTTTCAGGCCTTTTGTATTTTTTCCATCTGGTCCAAGCTTTATATCTTTTGTCTTTTAACTCTCTACAACTTTTGCTGTACCAGCACTTTATATATTCTATTTCATGTTTTTGTCTTGGGACATACTTTTCCACTCCTTTTATTTTTTATTTTTTGTCAAAATATTTCATTTCTCTTCCACTGTTGTTTCTTCTTTGTATAGTTCTTCCCAGTTTTCTTTTTGAAAGAATTCTCTTATTTTATCAAAGTTTGTTTTTTCATACGTCAATCTTTCTTTTCTATATTGTTCATATCTTTTCATATATTTTTCTTCAGATCAATCAATATGTGGTCACTTTTACTTATTGGTGTTTTATATTCAATCTTGTCCACTATTCTAGGTTCAGATGTAATTATTAGGTCTAGTCTCGATGGTTCTTCCTCATTTTTATACCTAGTGTTCTCCTGTATCCACTGTGTCATTGTATTGTCAGTAATCATCTCAAGTAGAGCGTTTCCCCATGAGCCGTCGCCACCCTTTACTGTCATCTCTTCCCAGCAGATTTCTTTGCAATTATAGTCGCCCATCATAAATATTCTTCCTCCATCTTACATTATCTTATTTAATGTTATTCTTGTGTCTTCTTACATACTTTTATGTTCACTCTCTTCCCACGAGGCTGTTTTCGGAGGCACATAATTTATCACAAACTTTCCTGCTTTTCTTATCTCTGTCTTCCACTGGGAAGAGATGACAGTAAAGGGTGTAGACGTCTCCACCCTTTACTGTCATCTCTTCCCAGCAGATTTCTTTGCAATTATAGTCGCCGATCATAAACTATTCTTCCTCCATCTTCCATTATCTTATTTAATGTTATCTTTGTGTCCTCTAACATACTTTTATGATCACTCTCTTCCCATGAGGCTGTTTTCGGAGGCACATAATTTATCACAAACTTTCTGCTCTTCTTATCTCTGTCTTCCACTTCGATCATAATCATCTCTACTGTATTCTTTCCATGTGTGATACACCTCACGTTTATATCCTTCTTAGTCAGGAACATAACTCCACCCCCTTGCTTTGTCTCTCTGTTTCTAATCCAATAATTATATGCATCATGTCCTACACTGTTGGGTGGTAGTGGACCTTTTAATGTTGTTTCTACAATTCCCATTATGTCCGGTTCTTTTTCCTTCAAATAATCATTCAGCTCATTCAATCCTGCTATTAATCCATCTATATTTGTGTAAGACACTCTTAGTTTTCTGCCACTTCCATTGTGTTCTCTGTTTCCCTTTTGTTTTTTCTCCTGTGTGTCGAATTTCCTTAGTTTCATATTCACTACTCTCCAATAGAACTCTTTTTCTGACTCTGTTCTGTTCTCGTTTTTTTCATTAGCTTCAAGTCTTTTCTTTTTTCTTCCTCTCTTTCTTCTTTATTCATTTCTCTTTTTATCCATAACTTTTTATATTGTTCACTTGTTGCTAGTTTCCCTGTTTTGGATAAGATATACTCTGCCGTCGTTTGTGACCTGAATTTAATCTTAATTGGTCTGGTCTTCTCTGTACTATACTTTCCGAGTCCTGAACTTCTCTTCGATTTGTTTCATTATTTCAGGTTCATCTTTCCTGAACTAATTGTAGTAGACTGCTTACTTTTTCATTTTCCTCTTTTATTCTTGAGGTTCTATGTGTGTTTTTTTTCTCTTTCATTCCTAATTTAATTATACATTTCTTTTTGTATGCTAATTCTCTTACTTTATTCTCTTTCTGTTTAATCACTTTGATAAACTAAGTCTTTAGTTTGTTCTTTCATTTTGCTGTTTAATTATATCAGTAAATGCAACTTTACTATTTTCCTGTATCTTTCTCCACCCCTGTGCCTCTTTTGCTATTGTTTCTTTATTGTCTTTATTGTTCCTTTTTAATTCTTTATTCTCCTCTTTTACTTCTCTTAAATGTCTTTTTAGTTCTTCTATTTCATCAGTTAAGTTTTTGTTCGCCTTCTCTAGTTCTTCCAATCTTTCAAACTTTTCTGCAAGTTTTGAAATTTTACCGAACCTAACCTCCCAATGTTCAGTTGTTTGTTCAAGCCTTTCCTCCAGTTTTGCTAGTCGGGGGAGGTTGGTATCCGCCTCCCCCTCTTTAAATCCTTGGAAATTAGTATCCTCACCTTCCATTGAATTGTTCTTATCTTGTTTCTAATCTTTACATTTTTGTTAGACATTTCGTCGTCACTAAATTGGTCGGGACCTCTTTTGTTTATATGGCGTCTGCCTGCCTGGGCCAAGTCCTCTCCTTCCTCATTTCCTTCCATTTCCCTCAGTAATCCCTCCCCTTCTCCTTTTTCCTCACTTTCCCCTACACCACGAGCAATTTCCCCCCCCCACCCTGTAAATACAATAGGTACTTCCTTTGCTTCGGGATCCACGAAATTTCACTTTTTATTCAGAACGTCCTCTAAGCCGTCCGTTCATTGAAGTGTGTGTGTGTGGTGTGTGTGTGTGTGTGTGTGTGTGTGTGTGTGTGTGTGTGTGTGTGTGTGTGTGTGTGTGTGTGTGTGTGTGTGTGTGTGTGTGTGTGTGTGTGTGTGTGTGTGTGTGTGTGTGTGTGTGTGTGTGTGTGCGTGTGTGTATTTACCTAGTTGTATTTACCTAGTTGTATCTTACGGAAAGGGGAGCTAAGCTCGTGGGGTCCGTCTTCATATCTCATTTTATCTAAACTATTTTTAAATTCATGTATTGTTTTTGCACACTACTTTCTCATCTAACTTGTTCCAACTGTCTATTACTCTGTGAGGAAACCTGTTTCTTTTTCTGATCTCTTCTATAGCTGTCTTTCTTGATTTTCTTTTCGTGTCCTCTTGTATTTCTATCATCCCATTTTATTAGATCCTCTCTCTGTGTGTGTGTGTGTGTGTGTGTGTGTGTGTGTGTGTGTGTGTGTGTGTGTGTGTGTGTGTGTGTGTGTGTGTGTGTGTGTGTGTGTGTGTGTGTGTGTGTGTGTGTGTGTGTGTGTTGTGTGTGGTGTGTGTGTGTGTTTGTGTGTGTGTGTGTGTGTGTGTGTAGTACTGAAGACGACTGTAGTTTACAGTCGAAATATATTGACTCCCCGTTTCCGGTTTGTTTCCTTCTGCTCCGACTTTGGTGTCAGTTTTGATTTACAAATGTGCTTCTACAATTTTCATTGCTAATATATATATATATATATATATATATATATATATATATATATATATATATATATATATATATATATATATATATATATATATATATATATATATATATATATATATATATATATATGGGGGAATACAATATGTAATTTAAAAACAGCTGACTTTCGTAAAGGGAGCATATGTGGTAAAATCTAGATCGTTTTTGAAGGATGACAGGGGGGGGGGAAGAGGAAGTAGGGAACAAAGCTGCGATTGTTATTGGTCTTTATTATTTGTCCTGTGTTTTCTAGAAAAAGTTGTGCAATTAACCACACCACTCTTTTGGGCACTGTGCTGTACTCGTGATCAACATCTACTGCCCTCCCGGATAAAAGGATGAAAGTTTAGAGCTATAGCCCGATCCATGGATAATGAATTCACCACAAACACTCACACACACACGCGCGCACACACACACACACACAACTACAAACACGCACGTACACACACTCCTACACGCACATACGCATGCACACACTCGATAGCGCAGTGGTAGAGTTCCCGGCCGCCACTACGGCGGTCCGGGTTCGAATCCTGTCCAGGGCTGAAATAATTTCAGTATCGCTGCGCTGCGAATCGTTACTCCAACTCTCGTGGGCGGGGAGTTGGGTGTGTGTGTGTGCGTGTAAGGTTACAGCATTACCCATAGATCGGTCATATATGAGCTCTGAGCTCTCTTCCGGGAGGGAAATAGCTGTCGATCACGAGTCCAACACGTGATCCAAGACCATGGTGAATCACACACACGCGCGCGCGCACACACACACACACACACAAACACCTACACACACACCTACACACACACATACACACACACCTACACACACACACACACAGACACACACACACACACACACACACACACACACACACACACACACACACACACACACACACACACACACACACACACACACAAGGGAAGAAGAAACCAGGGAGAAGGAAGAAAATTAAAAGTGGCCTATACCAACATTGACGGACTAATTTCGGGACTGAACGAACTCAATGATTATCTGTTAGAAGCAAAACCAGACATAATGGGAATTGTAGAGACTAAACTAAGAGGTGAAATACCATCCACTGTTATCGGACAAGGTTTATACAACTACTGGATAAAAAACAGGGACAAGAAACAGGGAGGGGGAATCATGTTCTTGGCCAAGAAAGACCTAAAGGTGACAAAAATTGCAGAGGGCAAAGGTAATGCTGAATTGATCATGATAAAAGTCGAAGGCAAGAATATGAAAAGTAGAAAGTTTGTGGTGACTTATGTGCCTCCAAAAACAAGCGCTTGGAAAGAAATTGAACATAAAAAAATGCTAGATGACACAAGAAAATCACTCAATGAGATACTAATGGGTAAGGGTAATCTGGTAGTTATGGGGGACTTCAATTGCAAAGAAATTTGTTGGGACAGCATGACAGTGCAAGGAGGAGATGACTCGTGGGGCAATGTACTGCTAGATATGACCATGGAGTACACAATGACCCAATGGGTCCATGAAAACACAAGGTACAGAAATAATGAAGAGCCATCGAAACTAGATCTAATATTTACAACAGAGCCTGAAATAGTGCATAAAGTCCAGTATGAGACACCAATTGGAAAGAGTGACCATGTACTCATCGAAAATATACTAAAGGAAGAAATAGACATAGAGAGGAACGAAAAGCATAGGAAAGGAAGACTGAGGTACAACAAAACAGACTTTACAAAACTAAAGACATTCTTCCGGAATGCAAACTGGGAAATATTTTACAGGGAAGAAACAGCAGTGGAAGAGAAATGGAATATATTGATGGAAAACTACAATGAAGGGGTAAACAGGCATGTACCAAGACAAAAGCGAGAGAGAGAGTACATTAAATGTTGGTTCAACAAAAGATGCAGTGAGGCAAAAGACAGAAGGGACAAAGCTTGGAAAAAGTGGAGAAAAGACAAAAAACAAAGCAAATGGCAAATTTATGTTAACTATAGAAATGAGTATGTTAATGTGAGAAGAGAGGAGAAAAGGAACCATGAGAAGGATATTATAGACAAATGCAAAGAGCAACCCAAACTATTCTATCGGTATGTGAATGGTAAACTTAAAAACAAACAGGAATTGGTGAAACTATGCCAAGGAAACATAGAATACACAGAAGATTTAGAGATGGCCGAAGTCATGAACAATCACTTTAAATCTGTTTTCACCAGAGAGAAAATACCGAATTGTGACATAGACAAAAACAAGAAATCTCCCCTCATGAATGAGTTTACAGCATCACTAAAGGAAATATCAGAACATTTATCAAGACTGGATGTCAGAAAATCACATGGCCCGGACGGTATTGCAAATTGGATTCTAAAGGAGTGCAAAGAAGAACTAACAGACAAAATACACATCTTAATAAACAGCTCACTCAAAGAAGGAAAGATACCCGAGGACTGGAAAAACGCTAACATTGTACCAATACACAAAGGAGGAAACAAAGAAGAACCCACCAACTATAGGCCAGTATCACTAACAAGCACCATTGCCAAAATTTGTGAGAAAATAATCAAGAATAGATGGGTAAAACATCTGGAAGACAATGACATATTAAACCCAAGACAATTCGGATTCAGACAAGGAAGATCATGCTCCACAAACTTAATATGCTTTTACTCAAGACTAATAGACATAGTGCAAGAAAGAAATGGATGGGCTGATTGTGCATTCCTAGACTTGCAAAAAGCCTTTGACAAAGTACCACACAGAAAACTACTAAAAAAACTGGAACACATAGGAGGAATACAGGGAAACCTACTAAAATGGATAGAGGACTTTCTGACTGGTAGAAAGATGAGAGTAGTGCTCAGAGAAAAATATTCAGACTGGAAAGAGGTGATCAGTGGAGTACCGCAAGGATCTGTGCTGGCACCAATAATGTTTGCTATCTATATGAATGACATGGATGAGGACGTGAACTGCTACATGAGCTTCTTTGCCGATGACGCCAAACTACTAAGGAAAATAGAAACTGATGAGGACTGTGAAGCACTGCAAGAAGACCTAAATAGGGTATGGAACTGGAGTCAGAAATGGGAAGTGGACTTTAATACGAAGAAGTGTAGCATAATGGAGTTTGGAAAAAGCAAAAAAACAGAATATCAGGAAAATATACAATTGGAACCAAAGAAGTAAAGAAAGTAGGATCCGAAAAAGATTTGGGAGTAATTATCACGAACGACTTGTCCTATGATATACAGATTAACAAAATTGTCGGGGAGACTTACAACTTGCTAAGATCAATAAAAGTGGCGTTTACATACTTGGACGAAGACAGGATGAAAAAAATATTGGTTACATTGATAAGGCCTAGATTAGAGTATGCAGCGACATTGTGGTCCCCCAGTACCAAAAAGAATATAAAGAAAATAGAAAGAATCCAAAGAGCAGCTAAAAAAATGGCACCTGCACTTGCAAACCTATCATACGAAGAGAGATTGGCTAAACTGGAGTTACCGACACTGGAGCAAAGAAGAGAGAGAGGTGACCTATTGACCATCTACAGAATCATGAAAGGCACAGAGGTACTCGATAGTGAGAACTTACTTAACTGGGACAAAAGAAACACAAGAGGACATGGAAAGAAAATAAAAAAACATAGCTATAGAAGAGAACTGAAGAAAAACAGTTTTCCTCATAGAGTTTTGGACACTTGGAACAAACTGGACAATGAAATAGTATGCGCAAAAACCATTCATGAGTTTAAAAACAAACTAGACACTGCAAGATACAAAGGCGGGACAACACGAGCATAGCTCCCCTTCCCGCAAAATACAACTAGGTAAATACAACTAGGTAAATACACAAACACTCATACACACACAAAACATAGCTACAGAGGAGAACTGAAGAAAAACAGTTTTCCACATAGAGTAGTGGACACTTGGAACAAACTGGACAATGAAATAGTATGCGCAAAAACCATTCATGAGTTTAAAACACTGCAAGATACAAAGGCGGGACACCACGAGCATAGCTCCCCTTCCCGCAAAATACAACTAGGTAAATACACACACACACATAAACACACACATACACGCACACGTACACACACACCTTCACGCACACAAACACCTACACGCACACACACACCTACACGCACACATGCACACACACATACACACACACACGACTTGATGGCGCAGTGGTAGGGTACCCGGCTGCCACTACGGCGCTCCGGGTTCGAATCCCGTCCAGGGCTGAAATAATTTACAAAGGATTACAAAGGATTACAAAGGCGGAGCATGCCGACAGGAGACCTTTTGGTCCATAACTATGTCAAATGCGAAAAAAATAATGATAAATAAATAAATAAATGAATGAATAAATAAATAAAATATATAATCGTATAAATAATAATAAATAATAACAAATAAATGCATAGGTATAGTTAAATGATAAACGAACAGGTATATAGTAAATAATGATGAATTGACATACAACTAATAATGAGTGTGAATCAAACAAATAATAATAAACAAACAGACAAATGATAACAAAACAAACAAATAATTTAAGTAAATAACAGTCATTACAGCATCTTGCTTAGGTGTTTACCTAAATGATTCTTAAAGCTTCGAACTGAACTACATTGCACTGCCTCTGCAGGAAGTTTATTCCATTCATTAACTACACGGTTGGCCAAGTTGTTTCTATCTACTTCCAAATTAAATCTATTTCCTGACAGTTTGAGACCATTGTTTCTTGTCTCATTCTCGTTTCAGTATCGCTGCCCAGCGAGTCGTTACTCCAACTCTCGTGGGCAGGGAGGTGTGTGTGTGTGTGTGTGTGTGTGTGTGTGTGTGTGTGTGTGTGTGTGTGTGTGTGTGTGTGTGTGTGTGTGTGTGTGTGTGTGTGTGTGTGTGTGTGTGTGTGTGTGTGTGTGTGTGTGTGTGTGTGTGTGTGTGTGTGTGTGTGTGTGTGTGTGTGTGTGTGTGTGTGTAAGGTCTCATCATTACCCATAGATCGGTCATGAGCTCTGAGCTCTCTTCGGGGGGGGGGGGGGAAACAGCTTTCGATCACGAGTCTAACACGTGATCCAAGACCATGGTGGTGAAACTCACTCACACACACACACACACACACACACACACACACACACACACACACACACACACACACACACACACACACACACCTACATGCACACACACACACGCACGCACACATGCGCTCGCGCGCGCGCACACACACACACACACACACACACTTGTTGATTGAGTTCTAGGGGCATTCCGTTACAATGTAACGCTCCATGCCCCGAACGATAACTTCCTCAGCACTTGTAGTTGTCTCTAATCACCTTGTGAGCCAGACACACACACACACGTACGCACGCATGTTTACATACATCTATATGCACACAAGCACGCACGCACACACACACGCGCACACACACACACACACACACACACACACACACACGCATGTATACATACATCTACACGCGCGCACACACACACACACAAGCACATGCACAAACACACTGTGTCGATGTGTTTTACATTTTATTCACGTCATGATTCTCGTGACTACTTTTCCTCCATTTCAGACACGATGAATTGTCCAAAGATGTATTTTTTCCTACGAACTCTTCACGAAGCGTTTGTCAAATGTGGACAAATGCAATACTAAGTATCAAAGTCCAATAGAAATGAAAGTTGCTATCTATGTATGATGTAACCATTGAAACCCTTCCATGGGATTAAGACGTGTGCTTCGGCCACCCCAAGACATCACGGTCCTTGTTGTACAAATAAAGGTAATTTTGTATATCGGTTGTTGGCGAGGCAATATTTAAGTCCTTTGAGGACCTCCATCCACCCGTAGAGCAAGGCAGCGTCTTGAGTGTCACCGACAAGAATCTGGAATCTGGTTGTTGAGATGCCCACAAGGAGTAGGATCGCGAGGCCTTGTAACCCTTTTGGTGTTGAGGGTTACATAAGGAGGACTTAGTGCGGGCTAGATAAACTTCCAAAACGTCACTTTTCTTCTTTTTGTTATAAAATTGGAATTTATCTAGTTTCAATACACTATTATCATACAGTCTGGTTCAAAAAAGAAAAGACCACTAACACACGTTGCACAGCTTTCTTTTACAATTGTTATCTATATAGTTTTGAGCACTATGGCACCTCACTCACTAAGTTCTAGTCCTTAGAGCACATCTCACACCAACCTCTCCCTGGTCGTGTGCACTGGGGTTTTGTTCAGGGAAATGCTGAGTTTGGTGAATTTTGAGGTGCTTACAGTCACTTTCTTAACGTTTTTAGTGGGGTTGTTTCGCCCTATACAATTTTGTTCTAGGTTCATAATTTTCTAACATGATATGTTGTATACATAATATATATCCAGGGGGAAAGGGTTGAAGAGTATTGTGTTCCCGTGTGTTAATCTGGGTTGGTGATTGATGGTATCTATTGTGTGTTCGTGTATGTGTTTGTTTCCGGGCGCTCGGCAAAAACTGCTGATTCAATTGGCGTCAGTTTGACGATCAGAACGGATGTCAATGTGCCGTGATGTCTGGGTGCATGGTGCATGGGAGTGGTGATCCTGTATGTGGTGTATACATATCGCCCTCCCCCTGGGGTTAGGTGGCACCCGGCACCTAATGGTACATGGTTTAGGTACGCGCGAAAAACAAGCGTGACGTCACTATCGCGCTGTTATTGTTTACAACGCCATCTTTTGCGACCCATTTGATTTTGTATCGCTTAGTTTGAATGCTTTGAACGTTCATCGCATGCGCAGGGTATTCAAATTATCTTGTCATTACACAAGTTTATGCCCAAATCTTTCAAAGAAAACAAATATTCACCGATTCCAACGCAAATTTGGTTATCAATCTTGTCAAATTAGTTTTTTGAGTGAAAATATTAAGGTAAGACATCAATAACATACTAATGTAATGTAAGAATGTTGTTTTTTAACCTATTTTCTTCCATATGTGAGCAGCTCAAGATCATTGGGCAATATACACTTGGTGATTTTTTGACCCAAAAATCTTCACATGCCAAGTTGCATGTCAATTGGGCCAGTGGTTCGGATGTTATCATTATTTCCAATTTGACAACAGTTGCCATGGTAACATGATAGGTGTTAGTAAGAATGGTATAAGAAGGCCCTGCAATGTTAATGACATGCTCAGGAGAGTCTAAATTGACAACAGAATGGTATAAGAAGGCCCTGCAATGTTAATGACATGCTCAGGAGAGTCTAAATTGACAACAGTTGCCATGACAACGTGATAGGTGTTAGTAAGAATGGTATCAGAAGAAGGTCCTGCAATGTTATTCACATGCTTAGGTGGTTTATTGACCCATAAAACCTATATATGCCAAGTTGCATGTGAGTTGGGCCAAGGGTTTGGTTTTTATTGATGATAATCTGAAAATTGACAACTTCATGGTTGCCATGAAAAGGCAAATATGGTATGATGGAGATGTCTTACATTGTTTTTGACATGCTCATGTGATTTGTTGATCCTTAAAACCCATTTATTCCGAATTTTAATAAAATTGGACCAGTGGTTTAGAGTTAATGTGTATTTCTTTACCGAAATCTTTACAAATGACCACCCTTAATTCTAACACTTTGCTATGGTGAAGTCCAGCCAAAAATGCAGGCTAAAAAATAACTAAAAAAATTCGTATCTCCCTTATTTTTTTAGCTATTTCAAAAAACTAAAAAGCATTTTGTTTCTAATATGCAACAATAATTTAAGGGTTAAAAGAAAAATGAAAATTTTGTGCCCGCACCTACATGGTTAACAAATATAGTATATATATATATATATATATATATATATATATAGTTATATAGTCAGAGACACAAAATCTTTGGGTGGTTATAGGTGGAGAAGGGGGTGTGTGGTGTTGAATTGATTATGAGGGTCCCAAGAGGACATGTTGAACAAGAAATAATGGGTATGTGATGTTGTGTCTCTGAATGGGGAATAAGGTTGTGTTTCACCAGTATTTATATATATTTTCAACTTTTATCTATGAGTTTGTGTGACACTTATATATTATTTCCGAGGAACTCTTATCTGTGAGTTTGTATGTCACTATAGTATATTTTCTGAGAAACTCTTATCTGTGAGTCTGTATGTCACTATAGTATGTTTTCTGAGAAACTCTTATCTGTGAGTTTGTATGGCACTATCTGTGGTAAGATATTGGTGAGACATAAGATAAAACTGATCTAAAGAGTCTATATCAAGGGTAGTTGATTTGTTTAGGAGACGTACCATGTCTATCTCACTTGGGAGGATGGTATCGGGGATCTTAGGGAGGGGTGGGAGTGTTAGTTGGGTTATGGGACCTAGATTGTGGGTGGTGTTTAGAGTGCCTTGGTAGTGGAGTTGGTTAGGTAGGAGCATTGAGTCCATCATATAGATGTGACAGGTGTCTGGTAGGGTGATAGGGCCGTTGATCTTATGGTGGGAGGGTGGTTTGTGTAGGCATATTACGGATACTATTGTGGGGTGGGGGAGAAATATGAAGTGTTTATTTCCTACGTGGATGTGGTGTATTTGAGTGTTGTCCGAAAAGCGAAAGTTGCATGTCTCGGAAAGGTTGACTTTGGGTGTTGTGAGTTCTGAGAGGCAAGGTTGGGATTTGGTTAGTTGGAAATGGAATGGGTAAGCTGGCCAGATATAGAAGTTTGGACGTGCTGTCTTTCAGTTTGCCATGGTTTCTGGGGAGATAAGGGTTATCCATTGTCCATCAGTTGATTTTAGGATGGTGGAGGTTGGCCTGTTGAGGGTCATGGTGCGGTTTTGGTAAGGGTAGGGAAAGGGGTAAATTTCCCAAAGGGAGAATCTCTTGATCGGGTCCATAGGTATGTGCTAGGATGGGGTAGTAGTGTTGGTTGTATCCTGTGGATGGAGTTTTTGTTTTAGTGATTTAGGATATGTATATCTGACTCTCGCTAAGGTTATAGTGGTCGGAAGGAAGTAGAGAAGGTTTGATAGATATGCAGAAAGAAGTTTATTGTAATGTTGCCCATTTTAACCTCCACTGAGGAATGCATGACGTCCTGCATCTTCAGGGGCGAGAGCTAGAGTGTATGTTTTAGTTGCGTCGACGGAGTGTCATGTGATGGGAATTGCGCTTGGTTGGGTTATTTGTTAGTCTGGAGGGTGGGTTCTGGTTGGGAGGTGGGGTTGCGTTTAGGTTAAGTTTGACTTTTCTCAATTTCTCCCCGTGTATGGTTACGGTTGTGTGATCGGAAGGGTCCGTTAACAGGAAAACATTGTTGGGGAGTGAGGTTGTGACTGTGAAGGGGCCTAAGAACTTGGGTTTGAGTTTGTTAGTTCTATTAGAGTCTCTGACCATGACTGTGTCAACAAGTGTTATGTTGAGTGGAGATGATCGCTTGTGTTGTTTGGTTTTGGTTTTTTCTTGAGCTGCTTAGAGGTTTTCTCTGACCTGTTGGTATATACTTTGCATGCCTCTTTTTAGGCATTGGGTAATGTTATCTTTGGCCAAATATGATCTCATGGGGGGACATCTTTGACTGTGCTATTGATACTGGCTTGTACCTGGGGTAGCCAATCTTCCCAACTATCCGAAAGATCGTTGGCCAAAGGTCTGAGGATTTCAAGCACTTTTCTGTTTTGTGCGTTCAACTAGTCCATTCCCTTGTGGATGGTAGGCAGTGGCGAAGGTTTGATTTATGTTATATAAATGTGCTATTTCGCGCATTACTTCGTTCTTGAATTCAGAACCGTTACCAGACAGCATTTGTCTTGGTATATTATACCTGCAGAATATGTTGTTAACCAATGCTTTGCCCACAGTCTCTGCTGTTTTGTCTTGTAGTGGGACTAGGATTGTGTATTTTGTCAGATAGTCGACTGCTGTGAGTACATAATTGGAACCTTGATGGCTCATTGGCATTTTAAGTAGGTCAATGCCAAGTGTTTCCCATGGTTCGGCAGGGAGTGGGATGTCTTTGATATTGAGTTGTTTGGGGTCAGGTCCTCTGAATTGGTTGCAAGTGACACATGAGTCTATATGTGTGGTTATGTCTTTTTCATATGTGTCCAAAAATATGAATGCCTAGCAGTAGTCAGTGTCTTGTCCCTGCCTGAGTGGTCTCCCATTGCGCTGTCGTGCAATATGTGTAGGACCTTGGGAACTAGGGCTTTGGGGATGACAGTAACTTCTCTGTCGTTAGTGGTTCTCCTTATGATTCCGTCGACCAGTTTGAGTTCCTCTATAGGGACAGGTGGTCGGGACTGTAAGGGTGTTCTTGAAAGTAGATGTTGTTTTACTTTAGACCATGTCGGGTCTTTGTCTGTTTCTTCTCTAAGGTCTTGCATAGGAATACAGGTTGTTTTTGTTAAGGTCGATATGTGGATTTGTCTGCTTAGTGAGTCAGCTACTACGTTAGCTTTTCCAGCTAAGTATGTGATTTTAGGGTCAAAGTCTAGTAAGGTGGTTTTCCACCTAGCAATTCTGCCATGTAGGTCTTTAGAGTTAAAGAGGTAGACTAGGGGTTGGTGGTCTGTGAAAATGTTAATCCTATATCCTAGTATGAGGTATTTGAATTTTTTTAAACCCCATATCAATGCAAGCCCTTCTTTGTGGGTTGTTGAATAGTTACTTTCAGGCTTATTTAGTACTCTACTTGCGTATGCAATGGGGTGCTCTTTCCCGTTTTCATCCTTCTGTTGTAGAACTGCGCCTATTCCTATAGAGGAGGCGTCGGTGTAAAGAAGGAATTCTTTCTTCATGTCAGGAAAGGCTAGGACAGGAGCTGTGGTAAGAGCATATTTAAGGGTGTCGAAGCTTGTCTGTTCCGCTTCAGACTATTTGAATGTCTCGCTTTTTCTTGTGAATTTGGTGAGAGGGGATGCTATGTGTGCAAAATTTTGTATGAAGTGTCTATAGTATGAGGCTAGTCCTACGAAACTTCTTGTTTCATCTGCGTTTCTAGGGGTTGGGAAGGATGCAATGGCATTTATTTTGTCTGTGGTGGTATGGATGCCTTGGGCGTCTACCTTATGGCCTAGGAAGGTGAGTTGCGTCTGTAGGAATTTGCACTTTCCTAGTTGGATTTTCAATCCCGCGCTTTTTAGTCTTTTTAGGATAATCTCTAGTATATGGAGGTGGTCAGTTTGTGTGGGGCTATAGATGATGAGGTCGTCTAAGTAGACGAATAATGAGATTCCTATCATATCGCTGAAAATGCGATTCATTAATCTCTGTTGGGTTGAGGGGGCATTCTTAAGGCCAAAGGGCATGCGCTCGAAGTGGAAATGTCCCTTATCTGTGGAGAATGCAGTTACGGGTTTTGATTCATCTGTCAGTTCCACTTGCCAGAAGGCTGACTTAAGGTCAATTGTGGAAAATACAGAGTTCCCTTTTCCAATGGATTGCAAGACATCCTGCATGGCAGGGAGTGGGTGTGGGTCAGATTGAGTTAGGTGATTGACTTTCCTAAAATCTACAACAGGGCGTAGGGTTCCGTCTTTCTTAGGGAGTAGGAAGAGGGGACTGTTCCAAGGGGAATCTGAGTGAGAAATTACACCTTGGTGTAACATATCATGCACACTGTTGTTTACTTGTGTTTTCCTACTGTGGGGTATGCGGTAAGCGGGGGTGTATGAGAGGGGGGTGTTGGGGGGGATTTGGATGTGGTGTTTAGTTATATCACATTTGCCTAGAGGTTCGCCTTCTAAGGCGATAGCCGATCTATTCCTTTGGAGGAGGTTTAGTAGCTTGTTACGTATCTCTTCGTTGGCTGATGTTGTTATTTGGTTGGGGTGGATAGGGGTGAGGTTTTGTGTTTGTCCTACTGTGTTGATGTGTTGTGGGAGTGGTTCTTGGATTGGGGAATTATGGAGGTGGACTGAACAAATTTTTGTGTTCTTTCTGATTTTGCGGTGTTGGTCTGAGAGATTCGTTAACATAGCTAGGGTGTGTTTATTTTCTGACACTAAATCCCATGAAGGTTCGAGGGATATATTGTTAACTCTTGACGTGTCTGGGTCAATTATGACATCCTGGTGTTGGATTGCTCCGGGTATATATAGTGGGACTGTTATTGAATGTCTAGGGGGTATGATGACTGTGTTAGACATCAATGCCTTTGAAGTGACATAAGGTGGTGGACGGAATGAGTAGCTCTTAGTTGGAGAGGGGTTATTTAAGCCAGATAGACATGAAAGAGGTTGTGTGTCTGGGTCGGGTGTTTCAGGAATTTTGGAGTCGTCATTTTCGTCTCGGAAGGAGATTTTGTTGGTATCTAAGTTGATGATGGACTTCCAGTCTCGTAGGGACTTTAAACCTATTATACCTTGGTGGTCGAGACTCCATTCATCAGCTAAGTGGAAGGATGTGAGGCCTACCTGGGATTTGTTAATTTCTATATCTAAGTCTATCCTATCATGAAGTGATATGGTACTTCCTTCTATCAGTAGGCCTTCTGTGTTGGAGTACTGGATTTGGGGTGGGTCATTAAGTGCTTCGTAGAGAGCTCTGGGTATGAGGTTCAGGTTTGTGCCTGTATCAACCATCATCTCAACACTGGTTTGATCCAGTGTTACCTTTAGAGTGATATAGTTGTGAGGTGGGTCGGACGTTCCTATGGTGGTCTGGTGCGTGAGGCTGGTACGCGTTCCCCCAATCAGTGTTGGGTTGTGTGTGTTGAGTTTGATGCTCTGTGGGAGGACGGTGTTTGTTGTGATGCCGTAACTGGTTTGTTTGTTTTCTGATGAGGATGTGGTTGTGATCTTTGTTGAGAATATTCCTCGTTGGAGTGAGTTGTGCTTTTGTGTAGGTTGCAGTATTTACCTGGCCGTGTTGGTCTTGATATGTTGAGTGGTGTGGGGGGGTGCGTGGGGGGTTGGGTTTGTTGTTGGGCTTTACATTGGGAATCTGTGTGGGAAGTAGTTCCATGAACTGGGCAAGGGGTAGTGCGGTGTCGTGTCTGTGGTTGTTGGTGTCGCTGTACTCTACATTGGGCATCTGTGTGAGTCGTTGTTCCATGAACTGAGCAAGGGGTAGTGCGGTTTTGTGCTTGTATTTGTTGTTTTTGTGTGCAGTCTCTGGTGTTGTGAGTTGTTGAAAGATGGTAGGAACACCAGGTTGATGGTTGTGCTGTATTGGAGCTAGGGGCCTGGTGTGACTGAAGGGTATTTAGTCTAGCATAATGGTGCTGGTCGGAGAGGGAAATGTTACAAGCGTTGGTTATCTCTAAGATATGATTATAAGCTAATGGGTTTCTGGTGTTTAAATCCCTTCTACTTGCTTCTTTTTGACACTTTAGTGGGAGTTGGGAAAGATAAAGGCCTATCTCTAGTAATGTGTATAGGTTTTCTAAAGTCATTGCTTTCTTTCCTGAGATGTCTGTGAAGGTCCAAGGGCTTTGGTTTTCTAGATTTTCCCTAATTTCTTTTATTGCATTGGCAACATTGTCTTTGATGTTAGTCTGTTTTTGAGTTCTAGTGTTGTTTAGAAATGTGAGGAGAAAGTTAATGTTGTTTGTTTGTTTGTTCTGAAAGACATTAAAGAGGTGTGTTTTATATTCAGTGTATGTGATTCCACCTGCAATAAGGTTATCAAGCATCCGAGCCGTGGATCTATGCTCATCTGAGGCTTGTATGTTCTGGCGGCAGAGATTTATCTTCTCTAAGTTAGAGTAGTTAGGATTTTTAGAGAAAAAAAGGTCACATGCCGTCAGGAAGTCAGTGATGGAGAGTCCACTAGTTTGAGAGAAGGTGGGGATTTCGGTTAGAGGGGAGATAGTTTGGTAGTTATTGATTATTGTAGGTTGGTGTTGGGATGGGTGGGGATGTTGCGATGGATTTGGGGCAGGGTTAGGTGCTGGGTAGGGATGTGGGGTGAAGCCTGTTTGACTTGACGTGAGGTTGGGAGAAGGGAAGGCTAAGTTCTCGTATGCATGGGTTGTGGGGTTTGGGGGTTGTTGTTGGGGGTCTACATGAGGGGCAACTTGGAGTTGTGGTGAGGTGTGGGGGGGGTTGAGGGGTAAGAGTGGTTGGTTTGCGTCAAGCAGTTCTTCGTGGGGTGAGGCATATTCTATGTGTAGATTGTCAACGTTATTCTCTGGAATATTTGGAGAATCTACTTTGGGTGTGGAATGATCGATGTCACTGGGGGATTCCTTTTCTTTCGATGGAAAAAGGAATGAGTCAATTATATTCCTGAATTTGGAACTCGTTCCTGAAGCCATGTTAGTGTCTAACTAGGGATGCATGCATTACCTAAAAGATAGTGTGTTATAGTTAAGAAGAGAGGTATGAGTTATCAATAGGTAATATGCAAGCAAGAATCACTTAACTGATAAAATGCATATCAAAATGGCACAATGGATAAAAATGGGGTGATAATAATGTCATAAAATTGTAAATATGAGGTACAATATATATATGAAGGTAATAGTTAAATCTAAAAAAGAATTATTGCATGTACAAATATATAAAGTTATAAATTGGGGAAATTACATATAACAAGTAATTAATTTTATGTACATATTTATATAAAGCACCGGTTATGATGTTAATCATAACATTTGTTGTTGTAGTTTATATCTTAAGAATTGTAATTAAAATGATTATTTTATGCCTTTGACACGTGGTTTATATTGCACTTTTACCTTGGTGACGTAAATAAATGAGTTAGGTCCAATAATTTTGCGTGGGCTGTGTTGACGTTCTGCTGACGGCAGTGTCAGCAATTTTCGGTGAGCCAAGGTTGGCGGTGGGTGGAGGTGGGTTAAGCGCGAACGCTGACCCGAAGCGAAGGGCAGGTATGTTAGGCGGGTCCGGGCCTAACTGCTGTGAAGCTCCTGGTCTGGGTGGAAGGGGTGGAGGTGGGTTAGGCGGGTCGGGGCCTGACTGATGCGGGGCTCCTGGTGTGGGTGGTCATGGAGGGGTGGGGGTGGAGGCGGTTTCTCGTCCGGCCCCTGAATTAAAAAAAAAAGGGAAATTAGTGGGAGTCTATGATTTATACTCACGGTGATTGGTGACGGTAGTTTTGGATGGCGGATGAGATTTTCTCTCGGATGTGTCTCGTCGGCCTGGGTCCACTGTGTCTTGACTGAAGTCGTGGTGTGTCGATGTAGGAGGTGGTGCGCAGGATATCAGGAGTTGATTTAAATCGGCTGGTCTCGGCTTGGGTGTGCTGCTTGAAAGGGTGGTGGGGTTGGTTACCGAGGTGCTGAGGTTGCAGATTTGTGTTGTTCTCGGGTGAGGACGGTAGGGGTGAGGTGGAGTATCTTCTTTCGGAGACTGGATCTTGTGGTAGCTGAATGGAATCTTGTGGTTGGATTGAAGTTCAAACTCTCGGTTGGGAGTCTTGTTTGAATTTGGATTGGAATCTTGATACAGTGCTGTGTAGGGTTGACAGGTTCTTCTAATCTGACAGAGGTGTCATTGTAGACATCTGTCTACACAGGTGTGGTAGCTTACTGCCACCAGGTGGTTTAAAATCGAAAGCCTTCGATTTCACCACCGATTCTAAGAATGATCCAATCTTAGAATTGAGACTGTCGTCTCGAAGGGAGTGGTTGGTGGAGGGCGAGTGGGTAGACGTGTCGCTTGCTTGACGGAGTGATATCTGCCTCGTAGACAGTGATCTTGGTCTTCAGAGCTGCGGGTGCGGCTGGTTTGCTTGGAGCTGAATAGAATCAAGTGGCTTGATTCCTTTATTCTGGGAGCTTGATTGAAGATAAACGATTTCTTCTTCGGTGATCGTGGTCTGTTCCTTCTGAGTGGTAGGCGTGGCTTGAATGGGTGAAGATTTCATTCGGCCTTCTGTGGTAGGCGCGAGTATAATCGGTATTATATGGTATATGATGGCTTGTCTCTTGAGAGATTGAAAGGAAACTACCGCTCGCCAGTTTGAGTGGTTGCGTAACCTTGGTTGTATGGCTGAGGACGGCGTTTCTATTCAGAGCGTGGCAGCACCGCTGCCGCCATTTATGTAACCCTTTTGGTGTTGAGGGTTACATAAGGAGGACTTAGTGCGGGCTAGATAAACTTCCAAAACGTCACTTTTCTTCTTTTTATTATAAAATTGGAATTTATCTAGTTTCAATACACTATTATCATACAGTCTGGTTCAAAAAAGAAAAGATCACTAACACACGTTGCACAGCTTTCTTTCACAATTGTTATCTATATAGTTTTGAGCACTATGGCACCTCACTCACTAAGTTCTAGTCCTTAGAGCACATCTCACACCAACCTCTCCCTGGTCGTGTGCACTGGGGTTTTGTTCAGGGAAATGCTGAGTTTGGTGAATTTTGAGGTGCTTACAGTCACTTTCTTAACGTTTTTAGTGGGGTTGTTTCGCCCTATACAATTTTGTTCTAGGTTCATAATTTTCTAACATATGTTGTATACATAATATATATCCAGGGGGAAAGGGTTGAAGAGTATTGTGTTCCCGTGTGTTAATCTGGGTTGGTGATTGATGATATCTATTGTGTGTTCGTGTATGTGTTTGCTTCCGGGCGCTCGGCAAAAACTGCTGATTCAATTGGCGTCAGTTTGACGATCAGAACGGATGTCAATGTGCCGTGATATCTGGGTGCATGGTGCATGGGAGTGGTGATGCTGTATGTGGTGTATACAGCCTTGGTATTTAACACCACCAGGGCCGTCGAGAGCCATTGCGGTCCCTGGGACAACAAGCGTTCCCAATTCAAATGGCAAAACAGGACAAAGCTGAAAATAACACCATATGATATACTATAAGAACCCAAGACATTGATACTGTGATTAGTATAATCAAAACAAAAATCAGAAAATACGTATAATTTTCTAATTAACTAAAGCCTGGTGCAGCCACTTCTAGTGGCAAAACATTGCATAAAGCTGAACTAAATACAGAAGCAACACCATATAACATACTGGAAGAACCTAGGACACTGACCAGGAAATGCTAGAGAAAAGAAAATAAGAAATGGTTAATCCACGAGGACAACTTTATGAAGATAAAGAAGCTTGGGCAGCTCTAGCTACATAAAACCCCCTTGGTTGCGTCCTTAATCTTCTCGGGCCCCCTAGCACACCTCCCCACCCCCCACCCCCTCCTCGTGGACCTGAACACCACACCAACAAGTCCCGGCTTGGAAGGTTGAAGTCTAATGGACCCTGGAAAGATTAGCAACCCTTATTTATTTGTTTGTTTGTTTACATATTTATTCATTCATTTATATACTCATTTGTTTATTTATTCAGTTATTACTATATTTTTCATAAAGACAGGAAGTCGACAGCAATGGAATGCTTTCTGCCTTCAACTTATTCAGCATGGCATGCTTCCGAAATTATTCATATTATGTATTATCTATTTACTTATTTGCTCGTTCGTTCGTTTATTTATTTGTTTATTCTAACAGAATTTAGAAGGTAGACATGTTATAGAAATTCTTGAAATAGGTACGAGGCCAGGTACCGCAGTCTAGTATTTACATGCGGTCATGTACTGTGGTCTAATACTTACCGTACCAGGAGCCGAGTGTGACGTCATGGACTGAAAGTTCCTAAAGAGAGTGGAGGCGTAAGTACTGGTGGTGGGGAGGGTAACTTTCAAAGGCAGTCACAGGGTGGCCAGACGTCCTCCTTTAGGCCGGCCAGTCCTCCTTTTGAGCACTTTGTCCTCCATCCGGCTCAACCTCACGCCGGACGTGCATTTGTCCTCCTTTCTTGGGGTGTGACGAACATAAATGAATGAACAAATGAATTAATAAAAAATTAATAAAGAATAAATAAATAAATAAATAACCCTAGGTATACAATAATGCCGTACAATTAAATTATGTGGGAGTACTCGGCAGCCGAAGTAGACAGGAACTGCACAGGACCAAAGTTGTGAACGTGTGATTGCATGATTCACATCTCATACATTGAGCTGCAGCCCTGAGGTGGCTACGGTGCAGTGTGGTTTGACAATTAATTTATGAGGTTAAGGAGTCTGAAAATGCCGAAAATAAAGTCTGTATAACCCTGACTGGGCCAAAGAGTTTGGCAATCAAGGTGAGGATACAACTAGGTTTTTTTTGTGTTGTAACTTAGTAAGAAATACAGGTATTTGTTTTTTGCCGGTTTCATTAGAAGTGAAAAATATTATTCACTTTCAGTTCATTACTATTATTATTATTATTATTATTATTATTATTATTATTATTATTATTATTATTATTATTATTATTATTATTATTATTATTATTATTATTATTATTATTATTATTATTATTATTATTATTATTATTATTATTATCATTATCATCATCATTATATATATATATATATATATATATATACATTACTGTATATACTGTATATATATTGGTGTAGCCAGGTAGTATATTCTCTTGTAAACATACGAGGTTGAAGGCTAAAGAGGATTCGACATCCACAGACACTGCACATCAGATCGCCCAGAAGATGGAACCAGGAAGTTCCGAAACGTCGGCCACAATAGGACAACTACTAAGATACGTCAAATTTGAAGACAAAAAGATTGTACGTTGTATCGAAGCTACACGTAATAAAATAATCAACAATGAATCCTCTTTAGCCTTCAACCTCGTATGTTTACAAGAGAATATATATATATATATATATATATATATATATATATATATATATATATGTATATATATGTATATATATATATCACGACATATTGAGAGGTTGTAGGAGAGCAGAGGGAAAAAACATAAATAGAACGAGAGTTTATTCTTTGACTAGTTTCGCACTTTCTGAAGAAGCACCACAGTGCGAAACTAGTCAAAGAATAAATTCTCATTCTATTTGTGTGTTTTCCCTCTGCCTCACATACACACACACACACACACACACACACACACACACACACACACACACACACACACACACACACACACACACACATATATATATATATATATATATATATATATATACATATATATATATACATATATATATATATATATATATATATATATATATATATATATATATATATATATATATATATTACTGTATATCATAATCATCGATATGCAGTGTCCTCCTTTTTGGAAATTTGGAAATGGCCACCCTAAAGGCAGATAGAATATATTCAGACATCAGAAATAATGATAAATTCACCGCAGAATGGAAAAAAAAGATGCAACTTAAACAACGCTCCTATTGGAGTGCAATTATTGAATGTCAATAGAAATACGTGTTTCGAAAAATCTGCTGAAGTTCAAATGGTTCAACATGTTTGAACATATAATACCGCGATTCATCCCACCTTCAACTTGGAGTGTAAATGACCCACAACACACTCGTCAAGCTAAAGCGGCTTTTATGGCAATACGCCATAAGGGTCCTATTCGTGAAAGTAGTTTCGTTGAGAAGTGTGAGGAAGAAAATGGAGGAAAAGTGGGAGTTTTTTTCAGACCCTGTACCCACTTACCACGGGATCTTAACCATCAGGTGATGAGGAGCTGCTGAAGTTATGTGACATTGGTGCTAGTCCGGGTCACATTACCCCTGAAGGTGGGAGTGGTGGTACCCGGAGGAGGAAGTGTCGAACCGCTT
>NC_134818.1:39604404-39619404 GCF_046742065.1 Oratosquilla oratoria
TTATAAACTCTGTATGTATCGAGTATGCTCATCAGACAGGCTTAGACAGAGAGATTCGAGCTGCAGACACCACCGCGTGAAGACGTGCAAAAGCTTTCTCCGTAACGTGTGCAAGAAGCAACTGTATTTTACCGATACCCGAGCTAAGGCAAAATCTCTTCTTTGCCCCTCGCTCTGTCGGATATTTATGCCCTTATAACTCCCCTTTCGACTGAGCATAGCCCTTGTTGGTCTTAAAACTTGCTCAGTCGACTGGGTGGGAGGGGAACCCCCATCGTTCCGGTCTCCCGCTACTACAGCGGAATCGGCATAGGCTCGACGATTAGGCAACCAGAGCGTTCCATACGCTGCGAGTGGGCACTAGGGCACCAGCCAACGTGGCGCTTTCCCTTAACCTCCGTTAGGCCATTAGGAACTCGTGAGCACAGACCGTACCCCTACGCCCCCCCCCCCCTCCCTCAAATCATTTCCCTCTTTTTCCTTCCTTTTAACCTTTCAACTCTGACACATACACACCACAGAACACACACACACACCAAAGCCCAACGCGCTTCGGCGCGATGGGCCGTCTTAAAATAAGAGAGACCCGGCCCTCGTCCGGAAGCAACAAGAGAGCTACTATATGGAAAACCCTAACTACCCTCAACATCCATATACAAAAACTCTTCACAAGCGGACCCCTTCACACCATAGTAGCAGATGACTCAACAATAGAAGAACTCACCAAGAGAGTAAACAAGACCGCCTTCTCCAAAGAAGGTCTCGAAATCACAGACCCTCCTGAACTTAATGCGAAGAAGACCTTGGTAGTTAAACAAGTAGACGACCACATCTATGATATGGAACCAGAAGACATCAAAATAGAAATCGAAAGATTGAACCCCGTTAAGGTTACCTCGGTCATCAAATTGCCAAACACCAAGACCATCATAAAGGTGAAGATGGAAACCTCAGCAATGGTCAAACGCTCATTGGAACATGGACTATTGATCTACAGCCAATCCTTCCCCCCACAAGCACTCACACAAGAAATATACATTCAACTCCCCCAATGCACACGGTGCTATTCTTATGAGCACACACTCCGCCACTGTACACACCCAACCACCTACACCATCTGTTCCGGTTGCTGCTCCACAGACCACCGCATTAATAATTGCCACAATGCTCTCAAGAAATGTATTGCATGCGGCCAAGACCATCCAACATACGCTGCAAGATGCCCGGTCAAGAAAGAGCTGATAAAGAAAAGGACGCAGGAACTTAAGGAACAACACACAACCTCAAACACAAACACCTCATACGCCACAGTAATCTCAGTCAATACTGCTCAATCAACACATACACCGACACCCAACCCGATAACACTGAAACACCTAACCGTCATCAACACTGCCATCATCCACGCAAACATCACAGAAGCCGCCACTCCAGGAACATACCAACACACGATAGATAAATACTACAAAGCCAACGGACTTCCCACCATAATCATACCTCCTTCAGTCATCAACCCAACACCAATACTCAACATGTTAAACAACACCAACCACTCCCACACTGAACAAGACATGGAAACAGAAGAGCAGAGAAACAAAAGACCACTCACCACAGAACAAACAACAGAAACCCAACAACCTTCCAAAGCCAAGAAAACTGAACAAGATAACATACCCATGCAAATAATAACACCAGACACCAACAACATGACAGATGACGCAATTCACCAGAACACACACACTCTCCTACAAACAGGCAAAATCAAATACATCTACACTAAAGATATACCTGAAGAAACAATAGAAACACTAATAAAACAAAGACTATTAGACCTGACAAAAGCACCCATACAAAGAATACCTGAAGCAAGATACAAAAAACAAAACAAGGATATTACGAAACACGCAAACACAAACCTACAGACACACCACACTGGACTGCCAATTGTCAATAAAACACGCGCACATGAACACTATACACATAATGCAACACAACGTAAAATCCTGGACAACACACAGACAACACGAACTATCCAACTACTACTTAACACAATCACCTGACATATTACTACTCAATTCCACCGGCAGACACACAGTCAAAATACACAATTACAACACATACACAAAAAACACACACAACGAAGAAAAGAACATAAAACACAAACTTCTAGACGACTTCAACGAAGACACATTAGCAATAGAAATAGACACAAACAGAGGACCCATTATCATAGCCACACTATACATCCCACCACGCAGACCCTACATCCCAAAATAAGACATACTAAAAATTACACAAAAACCACAACCAACATATATAATAGGAGACTTTAACGCAAAACACCAAACACTTAACCACACATACAACAATCAAATAGGAAGAAATATCCATCATCTAATAACACAAAACCACCTCACCTTCCTCGGACCAGATTTCCCCACAACCATAACACCCTTTGGCACAAGCATCCCGGACATGATTTTCACCAACAGACACCACCACCTTACATACAGAATACACCCCGGAGACATAACATCATCAGACCACATACCTCTTAACCTCACACTCTCCACCACAGCCATCACTATCCCCACACAACCCAAACTAGCATACAAACAAGCAGACTAGAAAAAGTTCAAAACAATACTAGAAACAACAACAAATGAATACATAACCACAGAAAAACAAAACACAAACAACCAAACAAAAAACACAGATTACATAGACAATAAACTAAACATATGGTACAGACTCATAAACAACGCAATTACACAAAGCATACCAATGACACAACATAAACAAATTACCACACCCAAAACCTCCAAAAAACTGAAACAACTAATATGGCAGGCAAACTACATAAAAAACAAAACCACACTCAAAACAACTGGACACCACACACAATGAGAACAATCAGACAAATACAAACATTAATACTCGAAGAAAGCACACAAAATTACGAAGACACATGGAACAACATTATATCAAATATCAAATTCAATCCCCAAAAACCACAAGACTTCTGGAACAAAATAAAACAACTATTAGGATCCAATACCCCCAATACACCATACATAATACACAATAACGACAAAATACACGACGACAAAAACAAAGAAACTGCATTCAGACAGGTATGGCAAAACATATTCCAAATCACACCAGAAGAAAACACGCACTTTGACACGGATCACGAAACAAACATACTCACCCACTTAACACAACACCTCCAACAAACACAACCATACACAAACATAGACCTAAACAGACTAAACACCGACAGCTACATTACCCAACCCATACAACTCGAAGACGTCACAAACATAATAAAACACACACAAAATAAAACACCCGGAGAATCTGGAATCACTAAACAAATACTCTCACACACACCAAAAATAACTAAACAATTACTCACAGACATATTCAATGAAACACTGAGCCTAGGATACTTTCCACAAAAATTCAAAAACTCAATAATCACATTCATACCAAAACAAAACAAAAACACAACACAAATACAAAACTACAGACCCATTTCACTACTCGAGACACCAGGAAAAATATTCGAAAGAATCCTCACAAACAGACTAATGGCACACCTACACGATCACGACTTGTTAAACCCACACCAACACGGCTTCACTCCTGGCAAGGGAACACACACCGCACTCGCCACCCTATATGAAACAACAGCAGACACACAAATACACAAACAAGCATGTATAATTGTATCAAGAGACATATCTAAGGCCTTCGACAAAGTCTGGCACGAAGGCCTTAAACACAAAATACTACAAACACAACTTCCTGACACTATTACAAAAACACTGTGTAGCTTCCTCGACAACAGAACAGCAAAAATAAAAATAAACCAATACATCGCACCAGCCTTCCCACTCCACAGTGAAGTTCCACAAGGAAGCGTCATTTATGATGAGGCTGGATCGTCTCATCAAGAATGAAGTAGTCTTTCCTATTCGTTGGCAGGAGTAGCTCAAACTACGTGACTAATTTAGAAATTAATTTCTATTGGCCCGTCCGCCATCACATACATATTACATTGTAAATAATTAAAGCTATGAACAAAGTATGCAAATAAATATAGATATAAATATATTGAACAATACAACAGTGATCCTCGTACTATATATAATTTTTGCAACATACTGTATAATTTAAAAGGCATGTATAATAAATTGATGCAGAATAATAATTTTACAGACAGTATGACGTGTACGCTTCGGGGACACTAGCAGTGGTAGCGTGCTGCTACATAACCCCCCTCCGAGTTATTGTTGAAATGAGACAGTCTTGGAGGTTCGGGGCCGCCTGGAAGGAGTGGGAATGGGAGTGGTGTTGACGGGAGTGTCCGTGGGGTCGAAAAGGTAGGCCGGTTTGACGCGATCGATGGAGACGTGGTCAAGCTTTCCGTTGCGTTTGATCGTGACCGTCTTTCTGGTGCGTCGTAGGACTTCGAAAGGGCCTTCGTACGGAGGTTGGAGGGCTTTTCTTACGGCGTCCGTCCTGACGAAGACGTGGGTGCACTGGAGTAGGTCCTGGCTCACGAAGGTTTTAGTAGACTTGGCGTGGCGTGGCGGGACGGGGTGGAGGTTGGCCATGGTCTCCTTCAGCTGGAAGGCGAAGTCGTGTGGAGTACAGGAGGTGGAAGGAGGCACGTCTGCGACAAACTCTCCAGGAAGCTTGAGGGTGGTGCCGAAAACGAGTTCAGCAGGAGAGTGGCCAATGTCAAGCTTGAGTGAGGTTCTGATTCCAAGGAGCACAAGGGACAGGGCCGCTGACCAGAGCTCATTGTTGAGGGCATGGGCGTAGAGGGCGGCCTTCAGCTGGCGGTGAAAGCGCTCTACCATGCCGTTGGCCTGAGGATGGTAACTGGCAGTGCGGTAACGGCGGATACCAAGGATGGCCATTACCTTGCTCCAGAGGGTCGACTCGAACTGGCTGCCTCTGTCGGAGGTGAGGTTGGTCGGGACACCGAAGCGAGCAACCCAGTTGTCGACGAACGCTCGTGCAACGGTGTCAGTGTTGATGTCGGGAAGTGGAATCGCCTCTGGCCAGCGAGTGAAGCGGTCGACACAGGTAAACACGTACTTGAAGCCGTTGGAGTATGGGAGGGGGCCGACGATATCGACGTGTACGTGGCTGAATCTGGCAGAGACGAGCGGGAAAGAAGTTAGTGGAGAAAACGTGTGTCTCGTTACCTTGGAAGCCTGGCACTGGAGGCAGGTGCGGGCCCAGTGTCTGACATCCTTGTTAATACTTGGCCAGATGAATTTGGACGTCAACATCCGTTGGGATGCACGGATGCCAGGATGTGCAAGGTCATGAAGGTGGCGGAAGAGTTGATGGCGGAATGACGGAGGTAGGAAGGGGCGAAGGTTGTCGGTGGAGACGTCAGCATACAGATGGATGTCTGTGCCAGGTACTTGAATCTTCTCCATCCTGAGGGAAGGGTTGTCCAACAGATGCTGCAAGTCGTCGCAGTTGGCCTGTGCAGCTGCAATGGCGGCGTAGTCGATGACAGGAGACTGCGTTGAGACTGCGTGAATGTTTCTGGAGAGGGCGTCAGCGGGTGCGTTCTTGGAACCTTGTACGTATCTTATGTCTGTGGAGAACTGAGAAATGTACTGTAAGTGGCGGAGCTGTGTAGGTGTGTAGCTGGCTTTGTTAGCGTGGAAGGTGGTAGTGAGGGGTTTGTGGTCAGTGAAGATGACGAACTGTCGACCTTCTAGGAAATATCTGAAACGTTGGACAGCTCTGTAGACAGCAAGCAATTCCCTGTCGAATGTGCTGTAGTTCTTCTCAGCGTTGCTCAGTTTCTTGGAGAAGAAGGCGAGCGGCTTCCAAGCATTGTCGACGAATTGCTGCAAGACGGCGCCGATTCCGTCGTTGGAGGCGTCAGTAGCGATTGATGTGAGGGCCTCCGGGGCAGGGAAACTGAGGGTGGCGACGGTGTCTAGGGCAGTCTTCGCAGAAGCGAAAGCTTTGTCGGCTTCAGGACACCAATCGAGCTTGATAGACTGACCACGCTTGCAAGGTCTAATGAGGGAATACAAAGGCTGCAACATGAGGGAACACTTAGGAATGAAGCGATTGTAAAAGTTAAGCATTCCTAGGAACTGCTTGAGTTGTCTCTGTGTGGAGGGCTTCGGGAACTGGCGGATGGCATCACACTTGGTACTCAGAGGTGAAATACCAGTGGAGGAGACAGTGTGTCCAAGGAAGTCTACGGAGGTCAATCCAAAGTTCGACTTGGCGGCGTTGATTTGGATGCCGTAGTCACGTAGACGGGTGAGGACTTCTTCGAGGTGACGGCGGTGGGTGGCTTCATCAGGGCTGGCGATGAGGAGGTCGTCTATGTAGGCGAAACAGAAGGGTAAGCCACGAAGGACTTCGTCAATGAAGCGCTGGAACGTTTGTGCTGCGTTTTTCAAGCCGAAGGGCATCCGGACGTACTCGTAGAGACCAAACGGGGTGGTAATGGCCGTCTTCGGGATGTCATCGGGGTGTACAGGGATCTGGTGGAAAGTTTGAACCAGATCCACTGTAGAGAAGATGGTGCAGCCGAAGAGTTGGGAACCAAACTCTTGAATGTTGGGGATTGGGTAACGGTCGAAGACAGTCTGAGAGTTTAGGGCACGATAGTCACCGCATGGTCGTAAGTCGCCGCTCTTCTTAGTGACGACGTGTAGCGCCGAAGACCAGTTGCTCTTGCTGGGTCATATTATCCCTTGACGCATGAGGGATTCGAACTCGGCCTTGACGACGCGTTGCCGTTCGGGTGCTAGACGTCGTGGCTTGGCGTGGGTTGGGCGACCAGAAGTGACAATGCGATGTTCGACGTGGTGACGTATCGGCGGCGTGCATTTATGTGGCTGGGTGAGGGTGGGGAATTGTTGAAGGAGAGAAGCAAAAGGTGTACCGGGACTGATGACGGAGATGTTGGTACTGACGCCAGGACGAGTGTGGCCGTAGGACGTGAGGCGCGTGGAGACATCGTAAAGGCGACGGCGCTGAATGTCCACGAGAAGGCCATAATGGTTCAGGAAATCGGCTCCGATGATGGGTTGAGGGACGGTCGGCGACGTAGAAGGTCCACTCGAAGGCACGACGGAGGTTGAGGGAGAGGGTTAAGGTGGATTTCCTGTAGACGGCGATTTTAGTGTTGTTGGCAGCGTAGAGGGACGTGATTGGGGGTAACGTCTTCGAACTGGCAGAAGCTGGCAGTATGCTCACTGCAGCACCGGTGTCGATGAGGAAGAGGTGACGTGTATGTACAGGAGTTGTGAAGAGGAGGGGCGAACATTATGCACAGCTGAGGTTCGCCGTTTGGGGTTGAGAGTGGGGGACTGGGGGAAGGCGCAGGGATGGTTACATTTGCGCGCCTTAGAGCCGAACTGGGCGTGATAGTAGCATACCGCTGAGTTGCGTTCCGTACTTTTATATCTCGGTCTTGATCGGGAACGTGAACTGCGTGTGAAGTTAAGGCGGTCTGTTGCCTGAACCTGTCCCTTCAGCTCACTAACTTGAAGGGTGAGTTGAGTCACCATATCGACGAGACGCTCGCGAAGGGGGTCTGTGTTGACGTGAGAGACTGAGGGCGAGGACAGAGTTGCGACGAGCTCGTCGGCTTGTTCCTCTACGGGAAGCTGGTCCATGATGGTAGAGACGTCGGTTCAGCGGCAGCGGCAGGGACTGGCAGACCGGGACTGCAGGCAGCGGCAAGTGGAGGTTAAGTCCGCTCTGACGGAGATGGCAAGTGGCGTCGGGAATCCACTCAAAGATGCAGGCGGCGAGTCTATACCAGGCAGGAGTTGGCGTTCCACTCTCAGGAGCGCGGCTGGGCAGGCAGTCCACTCCACTGGGCGAGGTAGGCGGCGAAGACTCCACAGCAGGCAGGGGGTGCGGTAGGTACACAGCAGTCAGGGGGTGCGGTAGGTCCACACCAGGCAGGGGTGGACTGGCAGCTGTGAGTAATACGGTCCAGCGGGCAGGGAAGGGCAGTGCCAGCGGCGGTGACGCAGAGAGCCACACTCCGGGATGTAACCAATAAGTGAGGCTGGATCGTCTCATTAGGAATGTAATTATTTTCCCTAATCATTGGCAGAAGTAGCTTTAATAGTGACTGGTCTAATGATTAAATATTATTAGCCCGTCCGCCATGACATACATATTACATTGTAAATAATTAAAGCTATGAACAAAGTATGCAAATAAATATAGATATAAATATATTGAACAATACAACAGTGATCCTTGTACTATATATAATTTTTGCAACATACTGTATAATTTAAAAGGCATGTATAATAAATTGATGCAGAATAATAATTTTACAGACAGTATGACGTGTACGCTTCGGGGACACTAGCAGTGGTAGCGTGCTGCTACATATCCCCAACACTCTTCAACTTATACACGGCAGACACCCCTCCATCATCACACGGAAGCTACACCATACAATACGCAGACGACATAACACAAATCATCACATACCCCAACACCACAGGAAAACAAATGCTTGCCAGGAAAACACAACACGAGATCCACAAAATCAACACATACGAAAAACAATAGAAAATTTCAACAAACACAAACAAATTCCAACTACTAGCCATCTCAACACGAAAACCACCACCAATAAAGATCAATAACACTACAATACCATACAACAAACAAGCACACATCCTAGGTATCACCCTCACATCAAAAACAGAATACGAACAACAGCAAACACACTAAACAGACTAAGACGTTTCCGAGGACTCAAGACTAAAACACAAATAAAACTATACAAAACACTAGCACGACCACAACTTGAATACCCACCTATAATTAGTCACAAGCACACCCACAGACATAAAAAAAAATGCAAAAACTACAGAACAAAACAATACGAAATATACTAAAACACAAACAACTAAATTAGAAACAATACATGAAAGACTAATAAGATTGAGCAGTAAAGCCTGGAACACAGTACTTGAACACAACACACTACCACAGCCCCCAACAACCAACAAAAAAACACAAGACCACAAATGGTGGCCACGCCTAAAGACCATCCTGGGCTAACCCCCCAACCCTTTCCGCCTGGCCAAAAAAAAAAAAAAAAAAAGTAGGATACGTACGTAAGTAAGAAGATTAACTGTAATAACTGGCACATTAACCACTCATAAACACACGTATCCACAAGGATACGTGTGTAATACTTATAAATACTAGCAGTCACATGGCACATAAGCCATTTCTAAACGTACGTATCCCTCCCCCCCCCAAAAAAAAAATAAAAGGAAGATTACGCATGTTAGAACTAACGTAGAATTAACATAAGAACTCTCAAGGCACTTGCCACATCCAAACACACATATCCACATGATATGTGTGTAAAATCAACTCACACTACTTAATAATAAACTTCATATGGCACATTAGCCAATAAAAACAACCGTAATCTTCCATTAAAAAAAAATATATATATATATATATATATATATATATATATATATATATATATATATATATATATATATATATATATATATATATATATATAAGTTTATTTGAGAGCATGTATGACACAACTTAACGAAATAATAGCATTAACTAAAATAAAAAACTTTACATTATATTACGAATCTTGTATCAATTCACGGCCCATTGCCTATACTCAGTCACACCTGCTCCCAACCTATGTTGATATTGATTACCTTTACAAATTATGCAATGTAGGAAGCACTCATATGAATTTTATTTGTACTCAACAAACACAATTTTCACCAAAGTCAACTTCATAAAACCAATAGGTAACTACCAAACGAGTGCTTCCTACATACCTATTAATATTTATTACATGTTATTAAATTATTACCATATTTAGCTAGTTAGGGAACTAATTTTAGTGAGCTAGGATGTCCATATACAAATGCAAACTACTATGCAAGTGGGTCCGCCCCACACTCTCTCTCTCACACTTCCTTCACTTTCTAAACTTTACTTCACCTATCACCCCCCCCCTCTTGCCCCCACAACTTCTCACTTCACTATCGCGACTATTCTATTCTATTCTATGCTCATCACTTGTTGCCCAACCACCAAAGTGTTAAGATCGTCGCTGCGCAAAGTTGTTGCATAAGAAGAAATACCCAGTAACCGAGATATTCTCAATTCTTCTGAGAACTCTGCTGGATGATATGTCCCCTTAACTCTGCTGCAGACAGCCATAGCCCTTGAGGTCCTAAAACTTGGTCTGTTCTGCAGTAGAGGGGAAACCCCCTCCCAGTCTCGTGCCCCTTTGGCACAACTGGCATAGACACGTGCGTGCTTGGTCAGAGCTCACCAGAGATAGTAGCCGTCCCCCACGACTCCCACGCCAAACCACTCTCCCGTACACGTTCGCGGCATTATCAGTGTAGTCGCCGAGACTTTCCATTAACTAACAACAACTAACGTTTCCTGCCCCCCGCCCCTACAACAATCGCCCCACAATCACCACCCCCTTACACGACACGAATCACACAAACAAAACACACAAGAACACGAGGACGTCTAACCCATTGCGCTGAGCGCAATGGGTAGAATCAGGATACGGGACTTACGTCCCAACGGCAAACAACGAACATCAGAATTATGGAACACTCTAGGCCAAAATAACATCTACATTCAAAAACTCATTACACTACACTCCGCATTCATACTGATTACTGACGACACGACCACGGAAACACTTTGCAAAAAGACCACAAAAACAACCTTCAACACCAACGGCTTCGAAATCTTAGACCCACCAGAACTCAATGCACACAGAACACTAGTTATTACATAAGTCGACCCCTTTGTCACAGAACACACCCAAGAAGAAATCAAAACAGAAATTGAAAGACTGAACACCAACACACACGTAACACAAGTCATTAAACTACCACGCACTAAGACAATCCTCAAAATCAAATTTGCATCCACACAAATGGTGAAAGAATGCCTCCTAAAGGGACTTAAAATTTTCTCACAATCATTCCCCACACACGCACTCAGACAGGAAACATACACATACATTCCCCAATGCACTAATTGCTACTCACTTGAACACACACGCAAACAATGCCCACACCCATCCACATACACAATTTGCTCCAACTGCGCGTCTACACAACACAGGCAAAACCAATGCACCTGTGCCATAACTAAGTGCCTCCTTTGCGAAGGAGACCACCCAGCTGTGGCAATGCGGTGCCCCAAGAAAAAAGAGAAATGTAAACAGATCAACAGTCAAATAAACCAACAACCACACACCAACACACAAACCTACGCCACTGCCACACAACAAAAACCCGCCCTCCTCCCTACACCAACAGCTACAAACACATCACTTCACCACATGACAGCAATTAACACAGCCATCACACTAGCTACACTCATGGACACACAAGAACCAGGTACATTTCAAACCACACTAGACGCAGTATACAAAGCCAACGGACTCCCAACAGTCATAATCCCCCCACAAGCCATCAACACTACACATCTAGCAAAAGCACTCAGCAACTACACCAAACCTATCATAACACCAGTCATAACACCCACCAATACACAGACCACAGAAACCACAGAACCCATGGAGACAACAGAGCAGACACTAAAAAGACCCGCATCAAACTCTGAGAATACTAACCCCCCACAGAAACGAACACCAAACCAAAGGAACAGCCTGGGACTTCAACTCGTCACATCAGAAACAGAACAGATACCAACAGACCCAACACACGACACCTTAAAAACACTCATCACCAAATAAAAAATCAAAATAATATACACAGCACCACACAAAGAAAATGACATCATTGCACAAATAGCCACAGACAAAATAAACCTAACACACTACAACATAGTAAGAGTAAACCAAGCCAAATTGAACAAACTCAAACAAGGACACTTTGACCTCCACGACAAGAACACAGAGCACGAACACCACTGGACACACAACGCCGAATAAAGAACCACAACAACACACTTCTACCCAACACTATGGAACAAATACACATCATCCAACACAACATAATACAGTGGACATTCAACAGAAGAAACGAACTCTGTAACATATACAACATAACAATACCAGACATCATACTTTTAAACTCGATAGGCACACCACAGACTAAAAATACACAACTACACAGTACACCGACGAAACGACTACAATCAAACACATGCAGGTATAGCAGTAGCTATCAAACACAACATTAAACACAAAATACTAGACGACTTCCAAGACGAAATACTAGCGCTCCAAATTGACACAAACCAAGGACCAATAATAATAGCAACGTTATACTTACCCCCCAGACGCCCCCTCTTCCCTATAAACGACATACTAAGACTAACCAGAAAAAGACTACCAGTAAACACCCCACACTAGGACACAGCAACGCAAACATCACAAGAACACAAATAGCACAACTAATACAAAGAAGACACATAACACACTTAGGGCCAGACTTCCCCACCTACATCACACAAAACGGACAAGGAACACTAGACATAATACTAACAAACAAACACCATCATCTAAACTACAGAATCACACCAGGACACCTAACTACATCAGACCACATCCCAATACACTTAACACTAGCAACAAAACCTATAATAACACCCACACCAGAAAGATATATATTCCAAAAAAGCAGACTGGACAGGATTCAAGAATACACTAAACACAGAGAGGACAAAATACGACAAACAAAGACAGAGAACAACACGCAACAAACAATACATCGACGACAAACTTAACATATGGTACACCATGATAAAACAAGCCATGGACAAACACATCCCCAAAACAACGCAAAAAACTCTACCACACCCAAGACGATCAGATACACTAAAACTACTACAATGGCGATACCAACAACTACAAACACAAGCACACAATACCGGAATATGGACACCACAAGCAAAACAAGCACTACACGACATCAGAAACCAAATACTAGAAGAAAACGAACAACTATACAACGAACATTGGAACAACGAAATACGAAAAATAAACCTACAATACAATAACAACCAATACTTCTGGACACAAATCAAAAGACTAACAGGAACACCTACTAACACCACCCCTTACATTATACACAACAACCAAAAAATACACAAAGACAAAAACAAAGAACACATATTCAGACAACACTGGAAAAACATATTCAGAATCACACCAGCAGAAAACGCAACAATTGACATGGAACACGAAAGAACAATAACAACACAAAACCAAGAAATACAAGACGACATTACACCTATCAACTTAGCTGACATGAGACGACTCGACCCAGACAACATACTCACAAAACCCTTTACACTAGATAACATCAAACACATCATAAAAAAAAATCAAAAACAAGGCACCTGGACAATCACAAATAAACAAAATAACATTAACTAACATTCCAGACTCAACACTACAACTACTCACAGAAATATTCAATGAAACATTCAGCATGGGATACTTCCCCGACACCTTCAAAACAGCCACACTAAAGGCGTTTTTACCAACGCATCAGAATATCAAACGCTAGCTAACGCTTTCAAACATGTTTGCAGTTCTTATCAAACGACTGGGAGAGGCGTTTGAAGATACGGCAGCGAATATGCTCGGAATAGCTAACACGCACTCTGATTGGCTGGAAGGTATTGCCATTCCTATCACATTAAAACATTCATACCCAAACACGGAAAAAAACCAACAGACATAAACAACTACAGACCAATACTACTCGAAGTCCCAGGAAAAATACTAGAAAAACTCTTACAACAAAGACTACTCAAACACTTATACAACAACAATCTCATAAACGAAAACCAACATGGATTTACAAGAAGACGAGGAACACACACAGCCATAGCCACAATATACGAAACAATTGCCATAAGCCAAAGACACAAACACGGATGTAACATAGTATCACGAGACATAACCAAAGCATTTGACAAAATATGGCACACAGGACTCAAATACAAAATACACCAAACACCCCCCCCAAACATACTAACAAGAATACTTTGTAATTACCTAGATAACAGACACGCACAAATACGAATACACCATTATACAGGAAGACCCTTTAACATACACAGTGGAGTCCCCCAAGGAAGCATTCTTTCACCAACACTATTTAACCTCTACACACACGACACCCCCAAACCAACACACGGAGTCACACACGTACAATTTGCAGACGACCTAACACAAATCATAACATACCCAAGTAAAAAAGGGAAAAAACATGTTAGCACTCAAAACAAGCAGAACAATAGAAACAATAAACACATACGAACAAAAATGGAAAATACAGACAAACACAACAAAATTTCAACTACTCAACATATCAACACAGAAACCAGCAGAAATATGGATAGGAGACACGCATATACACAAACAAAGAAACATAAAGATACTAGGATTAACACTTGGAAACAGAGGCCTACAAACACACACGAACAACAGGAAAATACAAGCAGAAAAAACATTACACACAATAAAACGATTCAGAAACCTAGACACCAAACTAATATTAAGACTATACAAAGTACTCATAAGACCACAACTTGAATATATACCAATCACAACAATCACATTAAAACCAAGTCAACTCCAAAAACTACAAGCAGTACAAAACAAAGCACTACGATTCGCCACACACTCCATACCCCTATACCTTAACACAATAGAAGAACTACACATACAACACAAACTCGAACCACTTAACACAAGACTCTACAGACTAGCTTACAAAACATGGAACAAACTCACAAACACAAACTCAGACTTAGTACAAACCAGCGAAAACATAGACACAGAACACGGACACGATCACAGTTGGTGGCCTAGAGTGTCTCCCATCATAAACAGCCCCCCCCCCCCGAACCAAAATACATAATGCAAACATAAAAAACACATATAAAATACATATCACCCTTTAA
>NC_134818.1:39639404-39641904 GCF_046742065.1 Oratosquilla oratoria
ACGAAGACATGATGAAAAAAATATTGGTTACATTGATAAGGCCTAGATTAGAGTATGCAGCGACATTGTGGTCCCCCAGTACCAAAAAGAATATAAAGAAAATAGAAAGAATCCAAAGAGCAGCTACAAAAATGGCACCTGCACTTGCAAACCTATCATACGAGGAGAGATTGGCTAAACTGGAGTTACCGACACTGGAGCAAAGGAGAGAGAGAGGTGACCTATTGACCATCTACAGAATCATGAAAGGCACAGAGGTACTCGATAGTGAGAACTTACTTAACTGGGACAAAAGAAACACAAGAGGACATGGAAAGAAAATAAAAAAACATAGCTATAGAAGAGAACTGAAGAAAAACAGTTTTCCTCATAGAGTTTTAGACACTTGGAACAAACTGGACAATGGAATAGTATGCGCAAAAACCATTCATGAGTTTAAAAACAAACTAGACACTGCAAGATACAAAGGTGGGACATCACGAGCATAGCTCCCCTTCCCGCAAAATACAACTAGGTAAATACAACTAGGTAAATATACGCACACGTACAGACACACAAACACAGACACAAGCACACATATACACATACATACATACTGACATACACACGCATAAAATACACACACATACACATACACACATATACACACACTCAAACAGACACAAACACACTCATACAAACACACACACACACACACACAAACACACACACACACACACACACACACACACACACACACACACACACACACACACACACACACACACAGACACACACACACAAACACACACACACACACACAAACACACACACACACACACACACACACACACACACACAAACCCAAACACATACACACAAACACACACACACACACACACACACACACACACACACACACACACACACACACACACATTAAAATGGGATGAAAGAAATACAAGAGGACACGGAAAGAAAGACCGCTATAGAAGATATTTGGAAAAGAATAGATTTCCTCACAGAGTAATAGACATTTGCAACAAATTAGATGAGAAAGTAGTGTGTGCAAAAACAATATATTAATTCAAAAATAATTTAGATGAAATGAGATATAAAGACGGGACACCACGAGGATAGCTCCCCTTCCCGTAAAATACAACTAGGTAAATACAATTAGGTAAATACACACACACATACACACACACAGACATATATTTACAGACGTACACAAGAACACTTACAAAAAGAAACATATACACAAACACACATATACACACATACACATATATACACGAATGTACACACATTGGTACACAAACACACATATACAGAAACATACATGTACACACAAACACACCCATGTACTTTTGTATGTACACACACAAATATATATACACACATATGTACGCACACAAACACATATGCGTACACACACATGTACACACATATGTATACACACACATATACATGCACATATGTACACACACACATGAACACGCACACAAGTACACACACATACATGTACATAGACACACATGTATATAAATTTACATACACATGTCCACACACACATGTGCATACATATGTAGACTAACACACATGTACACATACACACACATATATATACACACATGTACACACACACACTTTTACACACACATGTACAGACAAACACACGTAAAACACATGCACAGGTACACACGTACACGGACACGTAAAAACACACATGTCCAAACAGACATGTACACATACACATGTGCATACACATATATACACACATACACACACACATGTCCAAAAACATATGTACACATAAACACACATACACATATACATGTACACATACGCGCCACATTGAAGCTAGGTAAACTGAGAAGGAGGGGAGGAAATAGGGATGACTAATTTGTGTGGGCCTGTGGTTCTCAACCTGGGGCCTCCAAAGGAACCACGGGGGCCCCCAGAGGAGCCACGGGAGCTCCCTCAGGAGCCACAGGGTTTCCATAGGATCGGCGGGGAACCCCAGGAGAAGCGGCGGGGCGCCCCCAGGAGGATCGGCGGGGCGCCCCCAACAGGATCGGCGAGGGGCCCCCAGGAGGAACGGCAGGGCGCCCCCAGCAGGATGAGCGGCGGGGCGCCCCCAGGAGGATGAGCGGCGGGGCGCCCTCAGCAGGAGGAGCGGCGGGGCGCCCCCAGCAGGATGAGCGGCGGGGCGCCCCCTGCAGTAGGAGCGGCGGGGCGCCCCAAGCAGGAGGAGCGGCGGGGCGCCCCCGGCAGGAGGAGCGGCGGGGAGCCCCCAGCAGGAGGAGCGGCGGGGCGCCTCCAACAAGAGGAGCGGCGGGGCGTCCCCAGCAAGAGGAGTAGCGGGGCGCCCCTAGCAGGAGGAGCGGCGGGGCGCCCTCAGCATGAGGAACGGCGGGGCGCCCCCTGCAGTAGGAGCGGCGGGGCGCCCCAAGCAGGAGGAGCGGCGGGGTGACCCCAACAGGAGGAGCGGTGGGGCGCCCCCAGCAGGAGGAGCGGC